>NW_027672124.1:0-41574 GCF_964165515.1 Mesoplodon bidens
ATTTCTGTGCATTAATTTTGTATCCTGCTACTTTACCAAATTCATTGATTAGCTCTAGTAGTTTTCTGGTAGCATCTTTAGGATTCTCTATGTATAGTATCATGTCATCTGCAAACAGTGACAACTTTACATCTTCTTTCCCAATTTGGATTCCTGTTATTTCATTTTCTTCTCTGATTGCTGTGGGTGGGGGGAGGTGAGGGCTTCATATCAAGCCTCTGCGCAGGAGCTGTGCCCGGGGGATGGTACACCAGCTCCCACCCAGAAACATGTCTTTCCCTCTACCCCTTGCCCTCTCTCACTCCTCCATGTCCAGCTTGTATTGAGTCAAAGTTTTTTTTTTTCTTCCCAAGTATTTATTGTTTTTATTTTTATTTTTATTTTATTTTTATTTTTTTATTAGTTTCTGCTTTATAACAAAGTGCATCAGTCATACATATACGTCTGTTCCCACATCCCTTCCCTCATGCATCTCCCTCCCTCCCACCCTCCCCATCCCACCCCTCCAGGCGGTCACAAAGCACCGAGCTGATCTCCCTGTGCTCTGCGGCTCCTTCCCACTATCTATCTACCTTACGTTTGGTAGTGTATATATGTCCATGCCTCTGTTTCGCTTTGTCACAGCTTACCCTTCCCCCTCCCCATATCCTCAAGTCCATTCTCAAGTAGGTCTGTGACTTTATTCCTGTTTTACCCCTAGGTTCTTCATGACATTTTTTCTTAAAATTCCATATATATGTGTTAGCATACGGTATTTGTCGTTCTCTTTCTGACTTACTTCACTCTGTATGACAGACTCTAGGTCTATCCACCTCATTACAAATAGCTCAGTTTCGTTTCTTTTTATGGCTGAGTAATATTCCATTGTATATATGTGCCACATCTTCTTTATCCATTCATCCAATGATGGACACTTAGGTTGTTTCCATCTCCGGGCTATTGTGAATAGAGCTGCAATGAACATTTTGGTACATGCCTCTTATTGAAGTATGGTTTTCTCAGGGTATATGCCTAGTAGTGGGATTGCTGGGTCATATGGTAGTTCTATGTTTAGTCTTTTAAGGAACCTCCATACAGTTCTCCATAGTGGCTGTACCAATTCACATTCCCACCAGCAGTGCAAGAGTGTTCCCTTTTCTCCACACCCTCTCCAGCATTTATTGTTTCTAGATTTCTTGATGATGGCCATTCTGACTGGTGTGAGATGATATCTCATTGTAGTTTTGATTTGCATTCCTCTAATTATTAATGATGTTGAGCATTCTTTCATGTGTTTGTTGGCAGTCTGTATATCTTCCTTGGAGAAATGCCTATTTAAGTCTTCTGCCCATTTTTGGATTGGGTTGTTTGTTTTTTGGCTATTGAGCTGCATGAGCTGTTTTTAAATTTTGGAGATTAATCCTTTGTCAGTTGCTTCATTTGCAAATATTTTCTCCCATTCTGAGGGTTGTCTTTTGGTCTTGTTTATGGTGTCCTTTGCTGTGCAAAAGCTTTGAAGTTTCATTAGGTCCCATTTGTTTATCTTTGTTTTTATTTCCATTTCTCTAGGAGGTGGGTCCAAAAGGATCTTGCTGGGATTTATGTCCTAGAGTGTTCTGCCTATGTTTTCCTCTAAGACTTTGATAGTTTCTGGCCTTACATTTAGGTCTTTAATCCATTTTGAGCTTATTTTTGTGTATGGTGTTAGGGAATGATCTAATCTCATACTTTTACATGTCCCTGTCCAGTTTTACCAGCACCACTTACTGAAGAGGCTGTCCTTTCTCCACTGTACATTCCTGCCTCCTTCATCAAAGATAAGTTGACCATATGTGCGTGGGTTTATCTCTGGGCTTTCTATCCTGTTCCATTGATCTATCTTTCTGTTTTTGTGCCCATAAAACAGTGTCTTGATTACTGTAGCTTTCTAGTGTAGTCTGAAGTCAGGGAGCCTGATTCCTCCAGCTCCGTTTTTCATTCTCAAGATTGCTTTGGCCATTCGGAGTCTTTTGTTTTTCCAAACAAAGTTTGAAATGTTTTGTTCCAGTTCTGTGAAAAATGCCAGTGGTAGTTTGATAGGGATTGCATTGAACCTGTAGATTGCTTTGGGTAGTAGAGTCATTTTCACAATATCGATTCTTCCAATCCAGGAGCATGGTATATCTCTCCATCTATTTGTATCATCTTTCATTTCTTTCATCAGTGTCTTATAATTTTCTGCATACAGGTCTTTTGTCTCCTTAGGTAGCTTTATTCCTAGGTATTTTATTCTTTTTGTTGCAATGGTAAATGGGAGTGTTTTCTTGATTTCACTTTCAGATTCTTCATCATTAGTGTACAGTAATGCCAGAGATTTCTGTGCATTAATTTTGTATCCTGCTACTTTACCAAATTCATTGATTAGCTCTAGTAGTTTTCTGGTAGCATCTTTAGGATTCTCTATGTATAGTATCATGTCATCTGCAAACAGTGACAGCTTTACTTCTTCTTTTCCAATTTGGATTCCTTTTATTTCCTTTTCTTCTCTGATTGCTGTTGCTAAAACTTCCAAAACTAATTTGAATAAGTGTGGTGAGAGTGGGCCACCTTGTCTTATTCCTGATCTTAGTGGAAATGGTCTCAGCTTTTCTCCATTGAGGACAATGTTGGCTGTGGGTTTGTCATATATGGCCTTTATTATCTTGTGGAAAGTTCCCTGTATGCCTACTTTCTGCAGGGTTTTTATCATAAATGGCTGTTGAATTTTGTCGAAAGCTTTCTCTGCATCTATTGAGATGATCATATGGTTTTTCTCCTTCAATTTGTTAATATGGTGTATCACATTGATTGATTTGTGTATATTGAAGAATCCTTGCATTCCTGGAATAAACCCCACTTGATCATGGTGTTTGATCCTTTTAATGTGCTGTTGGATTCTGTTTGCTAGTATTTTGTTGAGGATTTTTACATCTATGTTCATCAGTGACATTGGCCTGTAGTTTTCTTTCTTTGTGACATCCTTGCCTGGTTTTGGTATCAAGGTGATGGTGGCCTCGTAGAATGAGTTTGGGAGTGCTCCTCCCTCTGCTATATTTTGGAAGAGTTTGAGAAGGATAGGTGTTAGCTCTTCTCTAAATGTCTGATAGAATTCGCCTGTGAAGCCATCTGGTCCTGGGCTTCTTCTGTTTGTTGGAAGATTTTTAATCACAGTTTCCATTTCAGTGCTTGTGATTGGTCTATTCATATTTTCTATTCCTTCCTGATTCAGTCTTGGCAGGTTGTGCTTTTCTAAGAATTTGTCCATTTCTTCCAGGTTGTCCATTTTATTGGCATAGAGTTTCTTGTAGTAATCTCTCATGATCTTCTATATTTCTGCAGTGTGAGTTGTTATTGAGTCAAAGTATTAAAAGCGTGCTGGAGAAAGTCGGACAGAAACTTTCACAAATAAGCCAACTGCGCAATTAATAGCTCTCCTTCCCTTGTGAACAGTTTTATTCATTTTTAAGAATCATGCAGCAGTCCATAAATATTGCATCCTTGACGTCCCCACTGTAGTGTGCCCATGAGTGTACTCCAGGGAGTGAGGGGTACACAGCTGGCACAACAGTACACACATACTTACACACACTAGGTGTGCAGATCCTAAAGCAAAGTGAGCAAGCAGCTTGCCAAGGTCAGGTGAACAGGACACAAACTCTCCCCAGGTGAGATGGCTTAACGTGTGTGGATCCGTGCTCAGGAGATGCCCCAGCGTGGCCATGACCTCTGGTGGGATGGGACTGGGGAGGAGAAGGAAAAAGGACTCTGTGAGAAGGCTGGGATCACCACACCACCCGGAAGTGAGCTCATAGGTGAGGTCCGACCTGAGTGTGGCAGGAAGGAGCCCCAGGCCTCTGGTTAGTCTGTGTCCTTGTGTGAGAAACCAGGCCTCGTCATATTCTCTGTGGGTCAACTGCTAACAACATGACCATCTCCAGATGATGACTGGGGCGGCTGTCCTGTTCCCCGACCAGGCTCTGTGCCCTGTTCCCTGATCCCAGCCCTTTTGGATGGGATATTTCTGCTCGCCAAAGAGCTAAATGAGGGCAAAGAGGTGAGGGGATGGGGGAGAGAGCAGGAACTGTCTGAGAAACAGGAGTGAAGGGCCACTTCTCACCCGGGTATGTCTTGGTTATGGAACCAAGGCCTTGAGGAATCTCTCTGAGCCTCTTCCTGGGAGAAGACAGACCCTCCAGAAAGGGTGAAGACAATGGCTTCCTCTTAGGGTTCCTGGCCACTGTGGCAACTGTTTACCTGCATCTCCTTCATCTCAGGTAACACCACACTCTGAATACTACCTGCCGGGAGAGGAGGTGGATCTGTATACCACCACCCCAGGCTAAGGGAGCGCCCCCTTCCCTAGTGCTTCTGGGACTCAGACTTCAAGGAGATCAGGAAGTGTGGTTATTGCTGGAATCATCAATATGAAAGGGGCTGTAAGAATGTTTCGGGGAAAGGAAGGACATTAAATGGGGCCTGAAACAGCAGAGCCCACTGCAGGATTTCAGAGCGGGTGGACACGGGAACTCAAGGCAGAAGCTGAGATTCAGGCTTGGCTCATGTAGTGTCTGTCAGGACCACAGGCCTCCCCCTGCCCACCCCCAGGGCAGGATGTGAACCACAACCACCAGGCAGTGAGGGTCACCAGGCACCTGGTGGCGCAAAGCAGCCACACAGGAGGTGCAAAATATTCCCCGGCACTGGGCTCTCTTTGAGGCCTTGGGAAGGACCCTGAAAAGCTCTTCTAGGGCAACAATTCCAACTACTAATTCAGGCCATCATGGTGGGCATAGCCTAGGGCTCTGTCATATCTCAGCCTCACAAAATGTTGGATCCCACTTTGCTTCTCAATCTCATGCTCCACTAAATAACCACCTCTTCCAAAAGCCAGCAGACAATGCATCTATCAGAGAGCTATGAGGAATCCATTGATAACACTAGTGTTGAGGGACGAAGAGCCAACAGCTTACGGTCTTGCTGTTTCAGGCTGTTATTTCTATGCCCTACACCAGAGTGAGGTGGGGTGCACATGTGATTTGAACAATATCTCTAAATCTCTGATGAGCCTATGGAAGGCAGTACCTCCGGCTCCCCCCATCAGGCTCAGCTGATCTGGAGGACAGGGGAGGAAAACCGGTGGGGTGGGGAGCCTCCCAGACCACCACTGACCCCAGCTCAGCCCTTCCCCCAACCTCCTTTGGGGTTCCTGGGCACCAAATGAGAACCACCGGTCCACCCCTCTCTCAGCTTCTTTCTTCAACTCTTTCAGAAAAGCGGGGTGGAGACGGGGGCAGCAGGGATAAGAATGCCACCTGACAGGGCGGTAGTGATGAAACGTGATAATATACGACAGTCCCGAGCAAGTGCCTGGTACATAGAGGGGGTCAAAAATGCCTTTGCAGTGTCACCTTAGGATGGAGCCCCAGGCCTTCCTGAGTGCACCTGATCATAAAGAAGTCCCCGGTAGGTCATCATTTAACTGAGGGATTCTCAGATTCAAGGCCTCCTTCCTAAGCAGACACACGAGGCATAGCCTCTGCTACCAGAAGCAAGAACTGTTTTCCCAACCAACCTTCTGGTGGTTGCCACTGCTTCTTGTCCTTGAGAGAGGAGCTCCTAATGCATTTTGAGGGAAACCCCACTTACAGTGCAATATGGCTTTCCCTTCTCACAGGAGTCATCCCCCAACGCCACCCCAAACTGCAGGTCTCAGATTGGTTATGATGTCCCAGAGACTAGAAAATGCCAGATGGGTGTTTGTAATGAAGTCACCCAAACTCTTGAGTCTTCTTGGTCTACCTCCTAAGGAGAAAAAAAAGAAAAGATGCACAAGAAATAACCAGTCTGTAGGCCACAGCTCCACCTGAAGATCAAGATACAGTGGAAACATTCCAGAGAGTCTCTGCAAAGGGTCTCATGAGCTGCAGTTCGAGTGGCTTTAGCCCACAAGGAGAAAAGAGGTTTCCAGTCCCTTCTGAGAGGGGAAGGATCACGGTTGCGGAAGAAGATGAGTCTGGGAGAAGGGTCAGGTGCCCTCAGCATCCAGCTTTCACGTGGGTCTAAAACGTCTCCGTGTGTCTTGCTGAGGATGCCCAGGAGGTCAGTGGTGCCATGAGGCCAGGATGGGATGTGAGAACGGGAGGAGAGCCCTGGTACAGGGGCTAAGGCTCTCAGATGGCCAAAGGATCCCACACGCAGAGCCTGTTCTCGGGATCCTCCAGGCTGCCAGAAGATGAGCGTCTGCACTGCGTGTTCCGACGACTCACCACGTTGTCGTCAGCCTGCCAGGCACCTGAGAAGAGGAAAGGAAGGTTACCGGACCTTTGGTTTGGTGTAGATGGTGTCTCTGGCAGGACAGTCCGGAGTTTGGCACGAAAACTGGCAAGATGCGCATTACCTGGAACTCCCACAGGGTGCAAACCACAGCACGTGAAACTTGGGAGCAGTGGCGTCCACTGGGCTAGGGACAGTCATGGCCACTGTGGCCCTCTGATGGAGGGACATGCAGGATGGACCTTGTTTTGTGAGCTTGCCGTAGGCTCCACCTTTGTATCTTTATTTGGTCTTGAAGTTTGCCTAAGTGTTAGAGCGGACCAGGAAAAGAAACTGAGTCTGGCTGAGACTTTCACGGGAGCAGGAGGAGGTGAAGGGGAGGGAGAAGAGTGTGTTAATTTGGGCTCAGAGTTAGTGTTTGCTGTGGGGGCCAGGGTGGGGCAGGAAGGGACTGGCTGCCCAGCAGGGTGCCAGGGACCAAATGGCATGGCAGAGAACAGAGTGACAGCTGTTCCTCTCCTTCTGCACCTGAACAGCCCACCGAGAGTTGCTATCAGCTGGTGCCACCAACCCCAGGAGACATTAGCTCCAGAGCTTTGGGGTCCCCCGGGTACCATCCACGAAACTCATCATCTTCCCCCCTTGTACTGCAGTTCCTGCACGAGAAGCACCCGCTGCCCATGCTGGAAACCCACTCTTGATGCTTCTCTCTCCTTCATGCTCTGTATCCAATCCACCATGGCCTCCTGCTTGTTCAAGCTCTAGTAAGGTCTAAATCTGTAGTCAGAAAACCGGGATACAGCCCCAGCTTGTAACGTACTGACTGTGTGACCTTGGGCAGGTCACTGTACTTGGAGCCCAGGTTTTCCCATCCATCAGATGGGAGACAAGTACTTACTCCCCAGGGATGCTGTGAGACTAAGCGAGGTGACATGGAAGAGTGGTGAGCAGGGTGCCTGACTCACAGAATGTGCGCGAAAACCATCCGCCCCCCAGGCCTTGTTCAGGCTACACTCATCTCCGCCAAGTCGTCCTCCCATCCCACAGACTGACTCCATCTGATTCAGTCCCCCCAGTGCAGCGAGATGCCCCTTCTGAAGGGAGAGGATGAAGCCCTAACCCCCTGAGTTTGGGGAAAGCCTTCCATTCTCTAGCCGAGGACTGCTGAGCTGCCTCTTCCAGCACCTGCCCCCAGAAGGCCCCCCCTGAAGCCAGATGGGGTCCAGCATGCTCCGAAGTGTTCCCCCACTGGCCCGTATGACCACCCAATTTCTCATGCTGTGTGGAAATTGCTGGATCCTCCAGCACACGGTGATCTCTTCCAGGGCAGAGCCGAGAGCCATGCCCTTCAGAGGGCTCAGTTCGTGGACGGAGCCAGCTGACCCTGGAGGGTGGGCTTGAGGCTCACTGTGTCACATTTGAGGGAGGCCACTCACAAATGTCTGGGGTCAGCTTCAGGTTAGGCCAGCCCAAGACACAAAACCCTTTAATGGCAGAAGCACTGGGATTCAGCGGGTATAAATTGTGTATACCCATAAATGTCCTGGTGTGCTAATCCGCCCTAAGGCTCTAATAATAGTCTTGTGGAGGTGGACCCCAGGGAAGGGGAGTGAGTGGGAGAGGAAATGTTTAGGTATCTCTCACAGCCAGGCGGAATGCGGGGATCTGTACTCCCTGGGGGTACCGGAGTCCGGCACATGGGTCCACAGTGCTTTACCGCTCTAAGGGTGACAGGATGAAGAGCAGGCAAGATTGCCCTTTTAAGTTAGGAACCCCCAGATGAAATAAGTTGTTCCTTCATTTTATATAATTTGGTAGATCTCATACTTATTCCTCTGTGTTTAATGGGCAGGACTCCGGAACTGTGGCTGTTTGGTATGAAAGACCAAAAGCAAATGGTAAAAAGGCGAGAAGACACACACACACACACACACACACACACACGCACACGCACACACACACACACACACAGAAAGTCAAATCAAAACACTGCCGCAGCCTCGCCGCCACCACCACTGGCTGCCAGGCTGCCTGGCTCTGAATTCTTGAGTCCTTGCTACAAACACCACCGGTCCAGATTCTGAGCCAGGGCTGAAAACTGGCTCCTTCTGAAACAGCCTCAAGACTCAGACCTGAAGTCTCTGATCTCCCCAGCTTCTTAGTACAGTCGGTGGTGCTCTTTCCTCTAAAAAGGCTTCTGCCAGACCCTCGGCGAAACCCTGCTGCTCCGTGCATCCTGGATGCAGAAGGTAAGCCTGGAAGGCGCAGGAGGACTTCCTGAGCGAGTGCTGCCATTCTGTCCAGCCCTCAGCCAGAAAAGGGAGCCTGGAGATTGAAAATCCTTCACGGGAGGTAGAGAAAGGTGGTTCCCACTTAATTCCATCCTCAGGCTCAGAAACGGGGGAGTGAGGAGACCTCTAGAGGCAGATTTGGGGAGCACATCTAGGGGGATTCCACACACCTCTTTCCTGCCTCTACCCAGCCACTAATTAAATTTAAGGTCTGTAACAGTTCCACCATCTTGTAGAGTTTCTCTCCAAGAAAAGGGAAAGTTAATTCCGATTTTTCCTTAGTATCTGCGAAGCATAACCCTTCCTAGTGGCGTCTTAGTCTTGGGTTATTTCAGGTCTCCATAAGTACTTTTCTTTGTTTTGTTTTTGGCTGTGCAGTGGCTTGGAGGATCTTAGTTCTCCGACCAGGGATTGAACCAGGTCACTGAAATGAAAGTGCTGAGTCCTAACCTCTGGACTGCTAGGGAATTCCCTCCATAAGTACTTTTAGATTTCATCGGTATGCCCACTCCTGTCCAATGCCATCATTTAAAAACATCTGTATCGGGCTTCCCTGGAGGCGCAGTGGTTGAGAGTCTGCCTGCCGATGCAGAGGACACGGGTTCATGCCCCGGTCCGGGAAAATCCCAGATGCCACGGAGCGTCTGGGCCCGTGAGCCATGGCCGCTGAGCCTGCGCGTCCGGAGCCTGTGCTCCGCAATGGGAGAGGCCACAACAGTGAGAGGCACGCGTACCACAAAAAACAAAACAAAACAAAACAAAAACATTTGTATTTCCACTAATAAACTCAAATTATCTTTGCTTTTTCCCATCACACTCCCCGGAGCCTTTTCACAGAATTGTCACTGGTCCCCTGGCCACTATCCTGACGCCTGTGTGATACTCCATCAGGTTCCTTGGGGCCCCGTCTACCTAGCATGGCCTCACGCTTCTAATCGGCTCACCACCTACAATGGTCAACTCAGATTTCCTCCCTTTGAGAACCTTGAAGAACAATCTCAGAACATACCATCGACCCCCCCCACCTTGGTCTCAGGGCCAAAGAAGACCCAGAGGCTTCTTAGCGGAAGAGGTGCTGGAATGACACAGGTGCTTTCTCAACATCACTCCCACAAGGCTGATGAGAGCAGCGAGGATGGGGACCTGAGCCATCCTTGCCGCGAGCTGGGGCTCCTGGCAGAGCACCTGTGGGCCTGGGGAGGGTGGACCATGGGATGCTCCCCGGGCTCCCTCCTTGTGGGCGCTCCGTGAGGGGAGTGGCATCCATGTGGGGAGGGAAACAGCGTGGAGAGGGAGACCAAGTGCCTGAGAAGCTCTCCTGACGGCCAAGCCAGCCTGAGGCACCTCAGTCATAGGATGGAACTTTGAACTTACAGCTGAGCGTGGTGAGGTCTGTTGATTCCACGGGACCTACCACAGTGGATGCTCCTGTCATTAACCTGACATTAACCCGACAGATGCTTCCAGAGAGTCCCCCAGCTCTTTACTACCTGTGTGACGCTAACAGCAGAACCCGAGAAACATTTTACCAAGAGAGCAGATGCACTTTCCTTCTCCCGTAAGAGCCCTTGAGACCTCGGGGTGAGGCTACGATGCGACCTTCAACTCCCTCTCCCAGCAGCCGCCACTGTCATTCGGTTTCATGTCTGGCCTGAACCGTGAAGCCAGTTTAATCTGAGAATGGCTGGCTCTCGAGATCACCATAAAGAAGCCCAGGCATTGTTTTCCTTCCAGGTCTCGCTCCCCTGCCGCAATCCCAGAGTGGAATAAACATCCACCAGCAGGTTGGCCCGAAGGAGTTAGGGAGAGGAGGAAGCACAAGGCCTGGGGTCAGTTTCCACCAGCATGGGTGGCTGAAACAATTCCCAGGAGCTCTCTCTGCCCAACACGGGGGTTGGTTGGGAGCCACTGCAGGGAGGCAGGAGCCTAGATTCCTCTCTTGAAACCCAGTGAGCGGCTGGCCGGCACAGCTGCCACAGACTCAGGGCGGAGTGAGGGCAGAGATGGCATCTTCCCCAACTAGTGACCAAAACAAATCCTGCCTGTAACCTTTGCCACAGAAGCATCCCCGCTTTTGTGGAACAGGGATTAATCTAGTCTCACAAATATGTTTTTTCCTGGAAAATTTCAGCATATTAAATACAGGCTCTTGCCAGTTAGGACCGGAAGCCTCAGCGAGGGCCCCTCGGATGTGCGTGCGCCCAGCAAGCTTGGGGTTGGGTGTGGGTGAACATGAACTTTCACATGAAGTCTGGATAACCTAAATGAGTTTCAAAATAAACAAACTGGACAGACAGACGTACATTTGGCAAAAAGACATGAGAAACAAATGGACAGGCAGAAGCCAGGTAAAGAGTAGGAAGGCAGGAAGTGAAGTGTACCCTGGACCTCAGCCACTCTGGCCCAGGCCTGGCTGGGTCAACGCTAAGTGGGAAGGGACCGGAGAGCCCCTGGGAAGGCCGTGGGACGTGTCTCTGGGGATTATGGCTTCCTCCACCACAAGCCTTCATGGGGCCAGAGGGGTGAGGACCTGGGTCTTTTGCAATCTGATGGAGAGTGGCAACCACAGGAGTTTGTGTCCCTCCAGCACCTGTAACCACGTCGCCAAGAGAGTAAAGCACTGGACCCATGACGGGACGTGGCTGTCCTGAAGCTTAAGTATGTCCAGGGCATGTTTAAGAGATTACAAACCACGCAACATGAAGGCAGTCTCTGCTGTGAACCCAGGAGGGGCAATTTCGACCTAGTCCACCGGGCAAGATGTGGCTTTAGAGCCATGGTTGGTGAAGCCCTTGGTGAGCACGGAGCAGAGAGACATCAGTGCGCAGAGTGTGACTGACAGGTGGGCTCCTCCTGAGAACTCATCCCGGATTCAGTTTAGTGTCATGAGAAGGAATAAGGGGCACGTTGATGGCCCTGATTGAATTTATAGAGTTAGGGCTCCAGGGAGAAGAGTCACCCTCGACCCCTGATCGTTCCTTTGGGATCCAAATCTAGGGAGCACAAGGCAACTGGTGGTCGCCCAGGGCTCACTGGGTCACAGAGCTAGTCTATAAAATGCAGGCTTTGAAATTCCTCTCTGATCCTAACTAACCACTCTCCTCTGAGGGGCTACAGGTGCCCTTTTCAAGGGCTCAGGCTCTCTTTCCAAGACCTTATCACAGAGGCCGTGTCTGCCTTAAACTGCCTGTTGATGGAAACAAGACCAGGCCCCCTGCCATGGGATCTGCAAGATCATGATGGAGGGGGCACGGTCAGGCCAAATCGGAAGGCTTTGGGGGTATTTTTGCGCCTTTCTCCATGCCCAAATAGATTCGTTTAGAGCAGAGTCGCTCTTTGCCCAAGGACTCTCCCGAGGCCGCCTCACTTCCTTTCAGCAACTGGCTCCCAGCACCTTAGCAAAGCCCATGCCTTCTTGCAGGAACTGCAGGGCAGGAGATGGGTGTCCTAGGGTGCGAGCAGGGGAGCATCTCCCACCAAGTTCATGTTCAGCACACTGCCACTCACCGGGTAAGCAGACCACAGAGCACAGCTTATTGTCCAGTGCTTTCATGCTGGCAATGTCAAAGTCATTGTTATTGTCACACTCCATACCTAGAAATGCAAATGTCCTCTGGCCTGTAATGGAGTTAAAGCAGTTAGAGAGGACCTGGCTGTGTTTTTCTCTGCTTTGCTGTCCTTAAAATAAAAATCTTAAGGATGGAGACAAAAAACATCAAATCATATGTTAAAAAAAAGACAATAATTAAGTGGGGAGAGTGGACAATAAAGGAAACTGTGTGGGAACATTTGTGTTCTCGCTCTGTTCTGCTCTGTTTCCTTAACTGGCCCCTTTCCAGCCTTTGTTCCTGGGAAATCAGGCGCTGGGGAGGTCTGTGGGATTCGGACACACAGACCCGGGCCCACAGCAGAGCTAAGCCAGGCTGGAAGAGCTAGGAGAGCCACGGGGGAAGTGACCCCAGGCTCCGGCCTGTGTCTGTCGGTGCACGTGGGGTGTGTTTATGACCACAAGGCTCTGCGAAATGCCTAATACATAAAATGGCAATTAAAGCTCTTTGGTCCCGTAATTTTGCACCTCAAATCAAAGAATCGCATCGCTTGCAAAATTATGATTTATTTTCTTTGAGACTTAATTTGCTATTCTGAGGATGTTTTAAGGGGCTGACCAGAAACCTACAGTCGTGTAAGATGGGAAGGGGACAGTTTTAGGTGTTATTTTTTCAAGCCCCCCACCCGTTTTCTTTTTTTTCCTTGGTGAAAGGCAGAGGAAGAAACATACATCTACTGTGTACAGCATGTCAGGTGGAAACGACATATGGAATGTCAGGCGGAAACCACGTACTGCCCTCTGCCTTTTAGAAGCAAATATTCTACTGGGGACGACAATCACAATGGAGAACTCGGAGCCTTGCACCCTGAAGACATCAACCGAGGGGAGGTAGCGCCCAACCCCGGCTTGGTTGGCGTGCGCGGGCGACAGAGGCACAGCCTGGGCGACCACCCCTCCTCCGGCACTACTTGGCCAGGAGAGAGTGGTCATGTGCACATGTGCACCCCCTGCACACCACACCACCCACCAAGCAACTGCCATGGCCAAAGCAGAAGCGACTAGCATGACATCTGCATCCAGGCTGGGATCCAGGTTTGCTCTAGAGGTTGCCCTTCTGTGGAGGCACCTCAGAGGAGCAGATGGAAGAGACACCGGTTCCGGGGACGCCTGGTCCTACAATTCCAGGTGGGATTCCCAGCTCGCCTAAACTCCCCCCCCACCCGCCACTTCCTTGCTCTATATGTAGGTCCTTCCTTCGCTTCTCGGCTAACTAGAAACAAAATTCTTCCGACTGAAGATATGATTGACCTTATTTAAAAAACAGAAATAGAGTCACAGGTGTAGAAAACAAACTTATGGTTATGGCGGGGGGCAAGGGAGGGGAGGGATAAATTGGGAGATTGGGATTGACATATACACACTACTATATATAAAATAGATAACTAATAAGGACCTGCTGTAGAGCACAGGGGACTCTACTCAGTACCCTGTAATGGCCTATATGGGAAAAGAATTTAAAAAAGACTGGATATATGTATATGTATAATTGATTCACGTGGCTGTACAGCAGAAACTAACACAACATTGTAAACCAACTCTTGCAATTAAAAAAAAATATCTACTTGAGGCCTGAACGATGGTAAAGAGACTCGTTCCAATAGCCTACAAACACTAGTGCACGCTGAGCTGCTAACGTCTCTTCACCTCACCTTTGCTGTGCCGCCAGGGCTGTGATCCTTCTGCTACTGTAACACCAGCCGTTTTCTTCACTAAAGCAGGAAAACCTACTGCCTAACAGTCAGTTCCCCCAAGGGGAGGAAGCTGTTCTCCTGCTGCAGATGAACTTTGGGGCTGCTAGAGCAGTTCTGTGAGACTCAGCTGAGAAGCTGAAGCAGGAAGGAAGGTGATGGCAGTTGCCCAAGAAGCTTCAGGATCTACTCAACGTAGATGGAGAACTCCATGTATCTTCTGCAGCCTTGGTTCAGAGGCCCAGAAAGAGCCAGGAAGGCTGCTGAGGTCCTTAGATACCCTGCTTGGTTTGATATTCCATCAAGAAGACGACCTTTCCCCAAAGCCACACCCTTGAGCAATGCCACCAAGTCAAACCAGTGCCCCTTTCTCTACCCTTCAGAGAATACCCGGGAAAGAAATATAATAAAAGGGAGCAAAAGACCAGGTCTTTTACCATCTTCTTGTGTGGGTGATCCGTCCTCTTCTTCTAGAACATCATTTCCCTAGGACAGAAGGAAGGCACTGTGAATCCATAAAGCAGTGAAATGAGTCTACTGATTGTCAGAAGACAGAACTAATCACCCTCATGGTATCCAGACATTTCCTGTCCGTGTGAGATGGCTGGGAGGCCCAGCAGAGGCAGATTTTGCTTGGCGAGGCAGGATCGGCTCGTAGGGACCAGGTCTGAGGCACGTTCCAGAGGGACCAGGTCTGAGGCACCTTACAGAGGGACCCTGGGACTGTCAGGAATAGCCTTGGTAATACTTCAGCTCACACTGTTTCTCTCAGGTGGAAATAAAAGTTGTCAAATGAAAAAGCAAACCGTGAGATCATAAAACTTTCAGGAACCCTTTAGGATCCCCAGTCCCATCCAGATACTCCTTTGAGAACATCTGGCTCAAGAGAAAGTTGTAGAGTCCCCACTGGGAGCTGGGCATTCCATATACTTCAGGCACACCTCCGTCAGAGCACTTCTCACGCTGAGTTATAACTCTGATTCCTCCATCAGATGGAGCTCCGGAAAGGGTGGGATGGGTGGATTGGGGGTGTGGGCAGGCAAAAGCCATGTCACTCGGTCTTTGTGTCCCCCAGTGCCAGGAAGATGTGAGATGCCTGTGCCAGGTAAATACTAAGTGAATTGGAGGACAAACACCTCTCAAGGGTCTCGCCTGGAAGACTTCCCTCTGGAACTCACCCCACGCCTATTACGCTGAGACCAGCACCCTCTGCTAACCGGACAGTCCCTCTGCTCTGCACCCTGCCTCTAACAGATCCAAGAGCACCACCTTGGAAGGCTTCTTCCAGAACAGCCCCCATCCTATTTGCATCCTGTGCCAGCGCCGGCAGTCCCTCTGACTGTGGAGGGGCACCAGCGTCCACCTTGCTCTTACCTCTGCATCCTGCTCTTCAGCGGTGGCGACGAGGCCCGCAAAGTTGCAGTCTGGAGACGCCGCTGGCGTCACCTGCCAAGGAGCAACAAAAGTCAAGGTGCAGATGCCACCGGCTCTCCTACCCAGGTCGCCTGGCAGCAAACCCAAACCAAGTCCTCAGGACAGAAGTGGTGCCACATGGAAGATCACATCTGAGGGAGTCTGATTCAACAACCCGGTACCGTGTTTTCCAGGGCTCCCCTCCCGAGCACTGGGGGGCTTTGCCGATCTCCCTGGCAGGCCCTGGACTGAGCTCCTTGGGACTCAAGTACACAGCAGAGCAGAGCGGGGAGGGCGATCCCATGCTCCTCTCTTACGTCTCCTTCTTCTGAGGGGGTCCTGCTGGTGGCCCGGGGGCAGGGGACAGCCTCCCCGTCCTCTTCCGTGCCAGGGGCGATGTAGGAGCCGGACATTGAGGAGACGGTGTCGGTGCTGATCTGGGAGGACACCATGGACATGACCTTCCTTCTTCAAGTCTGGGTCCCCAGTATGTTGAGGGGGGCAGAGGCGGGGAGAAGACTGTTTCCTGCCCTCAGCTCAGCTCTTCAGGAGGCCTGGCGCATTTGCTTCAGGCCAGCATGGAATCCCATCGCGGGGGCCTTCCCGTCACTGGAGCTGGGGGTGGCCTGTCCCGTGGGCAGATGGCGAGGGTCCCCAAAGACTGAGTTCCTGAACATTGCCCCTCATCCCTTTCCTGGCTGGCGATACATGGGGGAGGGAGGATAGGGAAGAGGTGGAAAGTGAGGAGACAGAAAGCTGGCTTCGTGCTTTGGGAAGGGACTGTACCACACCTGAGGGTGAAGTGGCTGAAGGGCTTCTCACCTCAAAAGTGGAGATCAAAGGAAATGCGAAACCTGCGCAGAGAGCTTGAGTCATGGGCTCAAAGCCACACAGGGCAAAAGAGAAAGGACAGCTCAGTGCAACATGGGGTCCTGGATTGGGAGGCTGGAATGGAGAGGAGCATTACTGGGGTGATCTGCAACACGTGAAGGGGGTCTGCGGTTACATGGGATTACCAGGTCAGTGTTCATTTCCTGATTGTGATGGTGGTACTGGGATTATGGAGGCGTGTCCTTGTTCTAAGGAAACACACGCTAAAGAATCTAGTGCTAATGGGGCAGCCTGTCTGCAACTTACTGTTAAGGGCGCAAAGTAAATATTGACTGGGATTACATTGAATCTCTAAATAAATACGGAGTCACTGAACGTTTTTTGAAAAAGCCACCCAGCCAAGGGCCAGGGCAGGGATGAATAGGAGGGACAGGATCCACTCACGCTTCCCGCCCCCTCCACCGCCAACCCCCAAACGCTGCCTGCTGAAAGGGTGTGTGAAGCCCTGTGTTCTGGCCGCTTCGGAGCCCCCTCTTAGCTTTGGCTGCTCGTTGGCAGCATCCATGGACCCTTAAAAGTGCCAGTGTTTGGGTCCCAGCCCCAGAGACGCTAGTCCCAAGCGTAGGGATTTTCAGGAGCTCCTGGGGATTCTTCCTGGCAGCCAGAAGCTTCTTCAGCCTCTCCTTACCTGGCAGGCAGTTCTGCCAGCCCCTGACCTTGCCCCTCTTCCCCCAGCATGGGCCCAGGCAACGGGTGAGGAGGGGGGACAGTGACCGGCCCCACCTGTCAATCCAGGGTGTACCCCTTTTGGCGGGGGCTGGAGGCTGAGCCTGGGGACCAGTGGAGAGGCTGGAGCCCCCATGTTCCCCGAGTGCTGGGGAGCGTGGGCAGGAAGGCCGGAGGGTGGTGGGGAGAGGGAGGGAGTTGTTGCTTAGGGGGTGAAGGGAGTCTCAGAGGGAGGTTGGGGCAGCCTCCTCAGCAAGTGGTGGGAAAGGGATGGGCTGCCTCCTGAGCTCTGTAAGGCCCCAACCCGGCTGGCCCTGCAGTGTGTGCACCCTTCTGAAATATTTGGAATAATTAGCAAGGGAAAGCAGCAAGTTGGCGGGGGAATGCCAGGTTGTCCTGGAGCCAGCCTCGAGTGCAAGGAAAGAAAGGGGCTTCAGGAGAAAGGGGCCCGTGGAGGCTGGGCAGGATTGTGTAGGACAGTGCCCATTTGTGTGTGTGTGTGTGTGTGTGTGTGTGTCTGTGCGCACGTGCACGTGAGTGCTGGGGGAAGGGGCTGTGCACCACAAGGGTGTGCTGGCGGGGCCAGGTACGGGCTCGGGGGAGAGATGGGTTCCAGGCAAAGCTGGGGTGAGGGTGTTGAAAGGTGCCTGCTGAGTGTCACATATTTGCTGTGCCTCAGTTTCCCCATCAGAACTCTAGTACGTTGATTCCTCACAGGCTGGAGCTGTAGGGTCTAGGCACCCCCTCTTCCGTCTGCCCTGATGGCCTCCCTCAGCCCCAACCTGCATTGGAGGGAAGGCCCTGGGCGGGGTGAATGAACCCCAGGGTGGCAAGTGGGGCCCTAGGGGCTGGGGCCCTCTGACGTCACACCCTGTCCCTTCAGGAAGGGACCAAGGGAGGGAGGAGCTGGAGACAGGCCCAGGCGAGGACCGCAGGTGAGTCTGGGCAGGCCCTCAACTTGGGCGAGGTGGGGAACGTGAGCCGAGCCCTGGGCAAGAACGGCCTTTGTGAGTGAGTCCCCAGGGCCAGGGAGGGGGCTGTGCCTCCTTTGCCGCCTGCTCCTCGGGGCTGTGGGTACAGTCTCCCCATTGCACATATAGAGGTGCCGAGGCCCTGGCTGCAGGGGACCCCCGAGGGCCGCCTCTCAGCCCCTTTCTCTCTGGGGACCCAGAGATCATGAGGAGTGCATCAGGGGACACTCTGCAGGCCTTTGGTGCCCCCCATCTTGCTACCAGCCATTCCCCCTTGGGCCGTGGCCTCCCCAAAACTGGCCCATGCTTTTCCCCAGAGAAAGTTGCAAGCAGGTCCATTTTGAGACTTTTTAAAACTTTATTTTTAAAAATGATTTTATTGTAAATAACTTTCTATGAAAAAGGTTAAAATGCCCGATGGGTTAGGAGAGTGGATGTGGGATGCAGCCCAGGGCGTTTATGGTGGAGCAAGACACTCCCCTGCAGGAGTGCAAGCAAGGGCACGGGTCCATCCCCCCATTCCTGATCCCAGTAGTTCTAGCAAGCACTGCGTCCCTCCCAGTTAAGCCTCAGCTATAGCTACACTCACTACATTATTCTGTCTGTCCCCTTTCCCTCTGCAGCTTGGCTGCCCCAGCCCCTAACCCCCAGATCCCCATCTCCCCGCTGCTCTCAGCCTCAAGTTGGGCTCAAAGATTAGGGACACATGCCCTCTGCCCCACCTCTAGGGATGAAGCCAGAAGATCCCAGAGGCCTTAGAAAATCTCCTGGCTCCACCCAGCACCCCGGCCTCCTTTCTGTCTCCTCTCTCTTCCCCCCTCCGCCTTGCTCCTCCTCACAGACTGCCGGGAGAGGCCTCTTGGGTGTTAATTTGCAGTCACCTAATCAGCATTTGTTGTACCTGGGAACTTGCTCTGGATAGAGACCTGGGGAGGAGAGCAGGAGAGAGAGAAGCTTCGAAGCTAAGGTGTTCTGGGGCGGGCCCTGTACTGATGTTTCCAGCTTGGCCAGGGCCCCTCCAAGTTGCAGCTCTCATAGTGCAGGGACCTTAGCGTGTCTCTGGGGCAGGGAAGAAGTGGGTCAATGAAACACTGTGTGTATGGGGGGCTGGGGAGCGGAGGCAGCAATTTTGGTCCTGGGCCCCAATTCTCAGCCTGCTGGACTAGAATCTGAGGATGGCCTGGGCTTGGGGCCATGTGGCCTGGTGGGTTGACCGGGCCCAGCCCCTGCCTGGGTGGTAGGGTGTCCATGGGCCTGCACTGGCGGGGAGGGGGGCAGTCTGGGCCCAGACTTCGGTGCTGTCTGGAGGTGGGGCAGGGCCTGGCTTCTTACAAGAAGGCGGCCAGGCTGGCCCAGTCATGCAGGTCAGAGGCCAGTGTGGCATCCCCGGCCTCAAAGAGGGGCTCGGGGGGCAGGGAGCTACGGGTGCTCTCGTCCCAGGGGTGCTCCAGGAAGGATGGGGCCAGGAAGGTCTCATCAAAGTCCAGGCTGTCGGTAGCCTGCTCCACTGGAGGCCCCAAGGTAACAGGGCAGTCGATGTGGTGGCCAAGGATGGTGAGGTCCACGTCCCCGTGTGAGGCAGGGCTCAGTGGTGGGATCAGCTCCGAGGTCTCCAGCGTGCCCAGCTCCCCGTCCAGCATGCCAGCGTCCAAGATGGCCTCCCAGTCAAAGTTGCCCTTGAGGGGTTCCAGCTCAGCCTGCTCCTCCTGGGTCAGCAGCAGGGGGCTGGAGGGCCGCGGGACCTTGGCCTCCTGCTTGGGCAGCGGCTGTTGACGCTTACGCCCCAGCCTGCCCTCGCCTGCACCCCAGCCCGCCTCCCCAGTGGCCTCCTCGAACTCCCGCAGCAGCTGCTGGGCCTCGGCGCTCACGGTCAGTGGCCCGGCCCATGGGGCGGTGCTGGGCTCTGGCGCGGCCTGGCGGGCAAAGGCCGGGTGGATGTGGACTGGGGGCAGCCGCCGCTTCTTCAAGGACCCACTCAGCAGCCGCTCGGCGTACTGGGGGTCGATGCGCCAGAAGCCCCCCTTGCCTGGCTCGTCCTTCTCCCGAGGCACCTTGATGAAGCCCTTCTTCAGGGACAGGTTGTGGCGGATGGAGTTCTGGACACAGGGAGATAGGAGAGAAGGAAGACAGCTGGGAGAGTGGGTGGTGTCAGTGATGGGGGGCTCCTAGCACCACTGCCAGTCCCACCACCACCTTCTCTCCGATGGGGGCAGGGGAGACAGAAGCGCTGCTCCCAGCGAGAGGCTCTGGGACACCCGCCACGGTGCACCAGGAGCTGGGAGTGCTGTCGGGGGCTTTTGTTCCCTTTTGCCAGGACATCTGCCTGCTCAGTCATCCGAGCCCTGTGCCGCAGTGTGGCTCTCAGTGCCAGTCTGTCCTGCTCTCCGTCCCTTACCCTCTCCCCTCCCAGAGCCCCTCCAGCCAACTGAAAGCAGGCGGGATGCAGAGCCGGGCAGCAACCATGCTCTGCCTCCAGTCAGACCCTGACAAACTGACCTTGAGGAGGGTAGTGTGTAGGAATTCCAGGACTTGGGACACAAATGTGTCCCTCAGTCCATCAACCTACCCTGGGGGGCTGTGTCCACGCATAGTTCAGCCCTGGTCTTTGGGCTGAGCCTGCCGGATGAGGGACAAGTTCTTTCCACTTGAACATCTATGTCGGCACCCCTGCAGCCCTCTGAACATCCTCCCTCCTCCGTCTCTGAAGACAAAGGGGCAGCAGTCCAAGCACTGGGCTCCCTTGAGGTCCTTCCTGGACGGCCTTCCTCTCTCGGGGCCCTGGCCCTACCGCGCCTACTTGGCCTGCGGATCTGGGATGTGAGTCCAGTCCGCGCGGGCATGGGCAGGGAGGGAGGGAGTGCCTCCCTACCTGCCAGGTGGGATCAGCGTGGCGGAAATAACAGAAGTTGTCCGTGATCCACTTGTAGATGGCCGACAGGGTGATCTTGGTGGCCTTGCTGGCCTGCATGGCCATGCAGATGAGCGTGGCATACGAGTAGGAAGGCTTCACGTGCGGGTTGGTGGCGTAGTCCACGTCGTCGGGAGGCGAGGCCTGCAGCCCCGAGGGGGCGCTCCGCGGCGTGCACAAGTACGTGGGCTTGCCGAGTGTGTGCGGCTGCCCCAGGCAGGCGGGGTCCGCCGCCAGGGGAGACCCTGGCTCGGCCGAGCCTGACAGCTCGTGGTAGCCGTGAGGGTCGGTGTCCCCTGAAGGCAGGGCGGGGACCCTGGCGTTGAGAATGGAGAATTCCTGCAGCCACTGCAGGCTGGTCAGGCTGTCATTCAGGGCGTTGGACTCCTCCAGGCCGCCTTCCGGTCCGGCCTCCTCCGCTGCCCCTGCTCCCGAGACGCGTAGCCAGCTCTCCGCCATATCTGCGGGGACTCTCCGAGGGGGCCGTCAACATCCACGAGCCGAGCCGAGGGTGGCCGCCGAGCTCTCCGGCCCCCTGACTCCCGCGGCTTCAGTTACGCAGCCTCCCGGAAGCAGGCTTCCATCCCGCGATCCGGGAGTAGCCTCCTCCAAAGGGAATGTGGTGCCTGCGGGAACCAGAGCGGGAACTGAGCCCTCTTTCCACACCCCCGAGGGGAGAGTGTGGGCGAGGGGGGAGGCTCTTACTAAAATCCTTCCTGCAGCTGGGGAGGATCTTTTACTGCCGAGGTCTGGGAAACAGAAGGTGTGCCCGGGGGTCCGACCCACAGGGGGTTCGCCTCGCTCTTTTCCTCTTGGATCTCTTAGAGGAGACTTAATTAGCCAAACGAGGGAATAGTGTAGGGGCATGCGAGGCCACCCCTTTCTCCCTCAAAGCGGGGAATTAACCCCCCTCTCTCCGTCCACAACCAATGGAAATGGGGCGAGAGAGTCCAGGAGGGCAGAACGACGGGTCGGGTGGCGGGGGAGGTCGTCTGATCTTTGAAAAGGGATATTAGGATGGGGATCAAGGGGAAGGAAGGAAACAATACAGAGAGTTATAAGGAGGCGGGAAGTGAGTGTCCCCCAAACGCCTCTGATGTCAGTCCCCGGGCCCACCACTTCCGTCGGGGACGGATGGGAGAGCGCGCTGCTACTGACGCCCTCCCTTCCCACGGCCTGCAGCCCTCCCCGTCCCTTACCTGGCTCAGAGCGCAGCCCGGGCCAAAGGAAGGTTCTCAAAGAAATTCCTCCCACCGCCCACCCTCACCGCGGCTCTCTGCTCCCAGCTCGAGGGCCCAGCCAGCAATCCTCGTCGCCACTCACGCCCGCCGGCGCCTCTCTGAAAGCCAGCGGCCAGGGACCGGCACTCAGTAGCCGCTCACAAGGCGTCTCCTGCTGCCGTGGCGACGCCCCGCCCATATAAACAGCTTCCGCTTCTGCCATTGGCCAGGGCATCTCCAAAGAGACCGCGGGCTCTTAACCGCTCTCTCACGCGGTAACTCTCTTCCAGCTCCCTCCTGCCGCCCTCTCCCGCGCGCGACCCAGTCCCCTACCCGCCATCGCGTCCCGGCTCCGCGCATTCCCGCCCGAGGGCCCCGCGCAGGGCTCGGAGAGGCGCGCGGCTCGGCGCTCCCGCAGAGGCCCCGGGGCCCTCGGCGAGCAGTTCGCCACGGGAACCGTACTCCGCCCCACCCCCTTCCCATCTGGGATGCTCAGAGGTGGCGACGGCTCCTGGGACGCAGCCCGTGGCGCGGGGGCCAGGGCTGGGTGCATGCTTGGGGCTTTCCTTTCCTCTCCTCTGGGCTGCGAGTGGCACTTCCTCACGTTTCTGCGGCCTGTCCCTGTCTCCCGACCGAGTGTCGTCTTGGTGCCCGCAAGCAGGTCTGACTCTCCGATGCCACCTGCCGCTCAGGTCCGCAGAAACCGCAGCCCCGGTCGCAGACACCCCAAGGCGGCTAGGGTAATCCAGTGTTTCCCGGTAAGCGCTCCCTCCCCGCCCCGTCCTCAGCAAGATTCCCAGAAGCTGACATTCCAGAGGCTTCTTCGCAAGTGCTCTCCCTCCTTTCCAGATAGCCGAGGAGACAGAGCCGGTGGGTGAAACCCAGGAAAGACGTGGACTTGCCAAATTCTGTGACTGGGGTCATTTGCCCCATTAATTTCACCAGACTTTAAGTGACGCACTAACGGTGGACTGTGGTCCTTCCTCCTCCCCTCCCCCAGCCTCCCTCTAGTCACCAGCTTTCCTGCTCTTCAATGATTGAGGAGCAGCAGTTGGAAGTTCTCTGGTTGAAGGGGGTGGGTGGAGGTGAGGGCTCCTTATCAGGCCTCTGCGCAGGAGCTGTGCCCAGGGGATGGTACACCAGCTCCCACCCAGAAACATGTCTTTCCCTCTACCCCTTGCCCTCTCTCACTCCTCCATGTCCAGCTTGTCTTGAGTCAAAGTTTTTTTTTTCTTCCCAAGTATTTATTGTTTTTATTTTTATTTTTATTTTATTTTTATTTTTTTATTAGTTTCTGCTTTATAACAAAGTGCATCAGTCATACATATACATCTGTTCCCACATCCCTTCCCTCATGCATCTCCCTCCCTCCCACCCTCCCCATCCCACCCCTCCAGGCGGTCACAAAGCACCGAGCTGATCTCTCTGTGCTCTGCGGCTGCTTCCCACTATCTATCTACCTTACATTCCGTAGTGTATATATGTCCATGCCTCTCTTTCGCTTTGTCACAGCTTACCCTTCCCCCTCCCCATATCCTCAAGTCCATTCTCAAGTAGGTCTGTGACTTTATTCCTGTTTTACCCCTAGGTTCTTCATGACATTTTTTTTTAAATTCCATATATATGTGTTAGCATACGGTATTTGTCGTTCTCTTTCTGACTTACTTCACTCTGTATGACAGACTCTAGGTCTATCCACCTCATTACAAATAGCTCAGTTTCGTTTCTTTTTATGGCTGAGTAATATTCCATTGTATATATGTGCCACATCTTCTTTATCCATTCATCCGATGATGGACACTTAGGTTGTTTCCATCTCCGGGCTATTGTGAATAGAGCTGCAATGAACATTTTGGTACATGCCTCTTATTGAAGTATGGTTTTCTCAGGATATATGCCTAGTAGTGGGATTGCTGGGTCATATGGTAGTTCTATGTTTAGTCTTTTAAGGAACCTCCATACTGTTCTCCATAGTGGCTGTACCAATTCACATTCCCACCAGCAGTGCAAGAGTGTTCCCTTTTCTCCACACCATCTCCAGCATTTATTGTTTCTAGATTTCTTGATGATGGCCATTCTGACTGGTGTGAGATGATATCTCGTAGTTTTGATTTGCATTTCTCTAATGATTAATGATGTTGAGCATTCTTTCATGTGTTTGTTGGCAGTCTGTATATCTTCTTTGGAGAAATGCCTATTTAAGTCTTCTGCCCATTTTTGGATTGGGTTGTTTGTTTTTTTGCTCTGGAGCTGCATGAGCTGTTTTTAAATTTTGGAGATTAATCCTTTGTCAGTTGCTTCATTTGCAAATATTTTCTCCCATTCTGAGGGTTGTCTTTTGGTCTTGTTTATGGTGTCCTTTGCTGTGCAAAAGCTTTGAAGTTTCATTATTTCCCATTTGTTTATCTTTGTTTTTATTTCCATTTCTCTAGGAGGTGGGTCCAAAAGGATCTTGCTGGGATTTATGTCCTAGAGTGTTCTGCCTATGTTTTCCTCTAAGACTTTGATAGTTTCTGGCCTTACATTTAGGTCTTTAATCCATTTTGAGCTTATTTTTGTGTATGGTGTTAGGGAATGATCTAATCTCATACTTTTACAGGTCCCTGTCCAGTTTTCCAGCACCACTTATTGAAGAGACTGTCCTTTCTCCACTGTACATTCCTGCCTCCTTGATCAAAGATAAGTTGACCATATGTGCGTGGGTTTATCTCTGGGCTTTCTATCCTGTTCCATTGATCTATCTTTCTGTTTTTGTGCCCGTAAAACACTGTCTTGATTACTGTAGCTTTGTAGTGTAGTCTGAAGTCAGGGAGCCTGATTCCTCCAGCTCCGTTTTTCATTCTCAAGATTGCTTTGGTTATTCGGAGTCTTTTGTTTTTCCAAACAAAGTTTGAAATGTTTTGTTCCAGTTCTGTGAAAAATGCCAGTGGTAGTTTGATAGGGATTGCATTGAACCTGTAGATTGCTTTGGGTAGTAGAGTCATTTTCACAATATCGATTCTTCCAATCCAGGAGCATGCTATATCTCTCCATCTATTTGTATCATCTTTCATTTCTTTCATCAGTGTCTTATAATTTTCTGCATACAGGTCTTTTGTCTCCTTAGGTAGATTTATTCCTAGGTATTTTATTCTTTTTGTTGCAATGGTAAATGGGAGTGTTTTCTTGATTTCTCTTTCACATTCTTCATCATTAGTGTACAGGAATGCCAGAGATTTCTGTGCATTAATTTTGTATCCTGCTACTTTACCAAATTCATTGATTAGCTCTAGTAGTTTTCTGGTAGCATCTTTAGGATTCTCTATGTATAGTATCATGTCATCTGCAAACAGTGACAACTTTACATCTTCTTTCCCAATTTGGATTCCTGTTATTTCATTTTCTTCTCTGATTGCTGTGGGTGGGGGGAGGTGAGGGCTTCATATCAAGCCTCTGCGCAGGAGCTGTGCCCGGGGGATGGTACACCAGCTCCCACCCAGAAACATGTCTTTCCCTCTACCCCTTGCCCTCTCTCACTCCTCCATGTCCAGCTTGTATTGAGTCAAAGTTTTTTTTTTTCTTCCCAAGTATTTATTGTTTTTATTTTTATTTTTATTTTATTTTTATTTTTTTATTAGTTTCTGCTTTATAACAAAGTGCATCAGTCATACATATACGTCTGTTCCCACATCCCTTCCCTCATGCATCTCCCTCCCTCCCACCCTCCCCATCCCACCCCTCCAGGCGGTCACAAAGCACCGAGCTGATCTCCCTGTGCTCTGCGGCTCCTTCCCACTATCTATCTACCTTACGTTTGGTAGTGTATATATGTCCATGCCTCTGTTTCGCTTTGTCACAGCTTACCCTTCCCCCTCCCCATATCCTCAAGTCCATTCTCAAGTAGGTCTGTGACTTTATTCCTGTTTTACCCCTAGGTTCTTCATGACATTTTTTCTTAAAATTCCATATATATGTGTTAGCATACGGTATTTGTCGTTCTCTTTCTGACTTACTTCACTCTGTATGACAGACTCTAGGTCTATCCACCTCATTACAAATAGCTCAGTTTCGTTTCTTTTTATGGCTGAGTAATATTCCATTGTATATATGTGCCACATCTTCTTTATCCATTCATCCAATGATGGACACTTAGGTTGTTTCCATCTCCGGGCTATTGTGAATAGAGCTGCAATGAACATTTTGGTACATGCCTCTTATTGAAGTATGGTTTTCTCAGGGTATATGCCTAGTAGTGGGATTGCTGGGTCATATGGTAGTTCTATGTTTAGTCTTTTAAGGAACCTCCATACAGTTCTCCATAGTGGCTGTACCAATTCACATTCCCACCAGCAGTGCAAGAGTGTTCCCTTTTCTCCACACCCTCTCCAGCATTTATTGTTTCTAGATTTCTTGATGATGGCCATTCTGACTGGTGTGAGATGATATCTCATTGTAGTTTTGATTTGCATTCCTCTAATTATTAATGATGTTGAGCATTCTTTCATGTGTTTGTTGGCAGTCTGTATATCTTCCTTGGAGAAATGCCTATTTAAGTCTTCTGCCCATTTTTGGATTGGGTTGTTTGTTTTTTGGCTATTGAGCTGCATGAGCTGTTTTTAAATTTTGGAGATTAATCCTTTGTCAGTTGCTTCATTTGCAAATATTTTCTCCCATTCTGAGGGTTGTCTTTTGGTCTTGTTTATGGTGTCCTTTGCTGTGCAAAAGCTTTGAAGTTTCATTAGGTCCCATTTGTTTATCTTTGTTTTTATTTCCATTTCTCTAGGAGGTGGGTCCAAAAGGATCTTGCTGGGATTTATGTCCTAGAGTGTTCTGCCTATGTTTTCCTCTAAGACTTTGATAGTTTCTGGCCTTACATTTAGGTCTTTAATCCATTTTGAGCTTATTTTTGTGTATGGTGTTAGGGAATGATCTAATCTCATACTTTTACATGTCCCTGTCCAGTTTTACCAGCACCACTTACTGAAGAGGCTGTCCTTTCTCCACTGTACATTCCTGCCTCCTTCATCAAAGATAAGTTGACCATATGTGCGTGGGTTTATCTCTGGGCTTTCTATCCTGTTCCATTGATCTATCTTTCTGTTTTTGTGCCCATAAAACAGTGTCTTGATTACTGTAGCTTTCTAGTGTAGTCTGAAGTCAGGGAGCCTGATTCCTCCAGCTCCGTTTTTCATTCTCAAGATTGCTTTGGCCATTCGGAGTCTTTTGTTTTTCCAAACAAAGTTTGAAATGTTTTGTTCCAGTTCTGTGAAAAATGCCAGTGGTAGTTTGATAGGGATTGCATTGAACCTGTAGATTGCTTTGGGTAGTAGAGTCATTTTCACAATATCGATTCTTCCAATCCAGGAGCATGGTATATCTCTCCATCTATTTGTATCATCTTTCATTTCTTTCATCAGTGTCTTATAATTTTCTGCATACAGGTCTTTTGTCTCCTTAGGTAGCTTTATTCCTAGGTATTTTATTCTTTTTGTTGCAATGGTAAATGGGAGTGTTTTCTTGATTTCACTTTCAGATTCTTCATCATTAGTGTACAGTAATGCCAGAGATTTCTGTGCATTAATTTTGTATCCTGCTACTTTACCAAATTCATTGATTAGCTCTAGTAGTTTTCTGGTAGCATCTTTAG
Organism: Mesoplodon bidens; assembly: GCF_964165515.1. Taxonomy (NCBI): domain Eukaryota; kingdom Metazoa; phylum Chordata; class Mammalia; order Artiodactyla; family Ziphiidae; genus Mesoplodon; species Mesoplodon bidens. Next base: position 27,555 of record NW_027672124.1, read on the forward strand.
GATTCTCTATGTATAGTATCATGTCATCTGCAAACAGTGACAGCTTTACTTCTTCTTTTCCAATTTGGATTCCTTTTATTTCCTTTTCTTCTCTGATTGCTGTTGCTAAAACTTCCAAAACTAATTTGAATAAGTGTGGTGAGAGTGGGCCACCTTGTCTTATTCCTGATCTTAGTGGAAATGGTCTCAGCTTTTCTCCATTGAGGACAATGTTGGCTGTGGGTTTGTCATATATGGCCTTTATTATCTTGTGGAAAGTTCCCTGTATGCCTACTTTCTGCAGGGTTTTTATCATAAATGGCTGTTGAATTTTGTCGAAAGCTTTCTCTGCATCTATTGAGATGATCATATGGTTTTTCTCCTTCAATTTGTTAATATGGTGTATCACATTGATTGATTTGTGTATATTGAAGAATCCTTGCATTCCTGGAATAAACCCCACTTGATCATGGTGTTTGATCCTTTTAATGTGCTGTTGGATTCTGTTTGCTAGTATTTTGTTGAGGATTTTTACATCTATGTTCATCAGTGACATTGGCCTGTAGTTTTCTTTCTTTGTGACATCCTTGCCTGGTTTTGGTATCAAGGTGATGGTGGCCTCGTAGAATGAGTTTGGGAGTGCTCCTCCCTCTGCTATATTTTGGAAGAGTTTGAGAAGGATAGGTGTTAGCTCTTCTCTAAATGTCTGATAGAATTCGCCTGTGAAGCCATCTGGTCCTGGGCTTCTTCTGTTTGTTGGAAGATTTTTAATCACAGTTTCCATTTCAGTGCTTGTGATTGGTCTATTCATATTTTCTATTCCTTCCTGATTCAGTCTTGGCAGGTTGTGCTTTTCTAAGAATTTGTCCATTTCTTCCAGGTTGTCCATTTTATTGGCATAGAGTTTCTTGTAGTAATCTCTCATGATCTTCTATATTTCTGCAGTGTGAGTTGTTATTGAGTCAAAGTATTAAAAGCGTGCTGGAGAAAGTCGGACAGAAACTTTCACAAATAAGCCAACTGCGCAATTAATAGCTCTCCTTCCCTTGTGAACAGTTTTATTCATTTTTAAGAATCATGCAGCAGTCCATAAATATTGCATCCTTGACGTCCCCACTGTAGTGTGCCCATGAGTGTACTCCAGGGAGTGAGGGGTACACAGCTGGCACAACAGTACACACATACTTACACACACTAGGTGTGCAGATCCTAAAGCAAAGTGAGCAAGCAGCTTGCCAAGGTCAGGTGAACAGGACACAAACTCTCCCCAGGTGAGATGGCTTAACGTGTGTGGATCCGTGCTCAGGAGATGCCCCAGCGTGGCCATGACCTCTGGTGGGATGGGACTGGGGAGGAGAAGGAAAAAGGACTCTGTGAGAAGGCTGGGATCACCACACCACCCGGAAGTGAGCTCATAGGTGAGGTCCGACCTGAGTGTGGCAGGAAGGAGCCCCAGGCCTCTGGTTAGTCTGTGTCCTTGTGTGAGAAACCAGGCCTCGTCATATTCTCTGTGGGTCAACTGCTAACAACATGACCATCTCCAGATGATGACTGGGGCGGCTGTCCTGTTCCCCGACCAGGCTCTGTGCCCTGTTCCCTGATCCCAGCCCTTTTGGATGGGATATTTCTGCTCGCCAAAGAGCTAAATGAGGGCAAAGAGGTGAGGGGATGGGGGAGAGAGCAGGAACTGTCTGAGAAACAGGAGTGAAGGGCCACTTCTCACCCGGGTATGTCTTGGTTATGGAACCAAGGCCTTGAGGAATCTCTCTGAGCCTCTTCCTGGGAGAAGACAGACCCTCCAGAAAGGGTGAAGACAATGGCTTCCTCTTAGGGTTCCTGGCCACTGTGGCAACTGTTTACCTGCATCTCCTTCATCTCAGGTAACACCACACTCTGAATACTACCTGCCGGGAGAGGAGGTGGATCTGTATACCACCACCCCAGGCTAAGGGAGCGCCCCCTTCCCTAGTGCTTCTGGGACTCAGACTTCAAGGAGATCAGGAAGTGTGGTTATTGCTGGAATCATCAATATGAAAGGGGCTGTAAGAATGTTTCGGGGAAAGGAAGGACATTAAATGGGGCCTGAAACAGCAGAGCCCACTGCAGGATTTCAGAGCGGGTGGACACGGGAACTCAAGGCAGAAGCTGAGATTCAGGCTTGGCTCATGTAGTGTCTGTCAGGACCACAGGCCTCCCCCTGCCCACCCCCAGGGCAGGATGTGAACCACAACCACCAGGCAGTGAGGGTCACCAGGCACCTGGTGGCGCAAAGCAGCCACACAGGAGGTGCAAAATATTCCCCGGCACTGGGCTCTCTTTGAGGCCTTGGGAAGGACCCTGAAAAGCTCTTCTAGGGCAACAATTCCAACTACTAATTCAGGCCATCATGGTGGGCATAGCCTAGGGCTCTGTCATATCTCAGCCTCACAAAATGTTGGATCCCACTTTGCTTCTCAATCTCATGCTCCACTAAATAACCACCTCTTCCAAAAGCCAGCAGACAATGCATCTATCAGAGAGCTATGAGGAATCCATTGATAACACTAGTGTTGAGGGACGAAGAGCCAACAGCTTACGGTCTTGCTGTTTCAGGCTGTTATTTCTATGCCCTACACCAGAGTGAGGTGGGGTGCACATGTGATTTGAACAATATCTCTAAATCTCTGATGAGCCTATGGAAGGCAGTACCTCCGGCTCCCCCCATCAGGCTCAGCTGATCTGGAGGACAGGGGAGGAAAACCGGTGGGGTGGGGAGCCTCCCAGACCACCACTGACCCCAGCTCAGCCCTTCCCCCAACCTCCTTTGGGGTTCCTGGGCACCAAATGAGAACCACCGGTCCACCCCTCTCTCAGCTTCTTTCTTCAACTCTTTCAGAAAAGCGGGGTGGAGACGGGGGCAGCAGGGATAAGAATGCCACCTGACAGGGCGGTAGTGATGAAACGTGATAATATACGACAGTCCCGAGCAAGTGCCTGGTACATAGAGGGGGTCAAAAATGCCTTTGCAGTGTCACCTTAGGATGGAGCCCCAGGCCTTCCTGAGTGCACCTGATCATAAAGAAGTCCCCGGTAGGTCATCATTTAACTGAGGGATTCTCAGATTCAAGGCCTCCTTCCTAAGCAGACACACGAGGCATAGCCTCTGCTACCAGAAGCAAGAACTGTTTTCCCAACCAACCTTCTGGTGGTTGCCACTGCTTCTTGTCCTTGAGAGAGGAGCTCCTAATGCATTTTGAGGGAAACCCCACTTACAGTGCAATATGGCTTTCCCTTCTCACAGGAGTCATCCCCCAACGCCACCCCAAACTGCAGGTCTCAGATTGGTTATGATGTCCCAGAGACTAGAAAATGCCAGATGGGTGTTTGTAATGAAGTCACCCAAACTCTTGAGTCTTCTTGGTCTACCTCCTAAGGAGAAAAAAAAGAAAAGATGCACAAGAAATAACCAGTCTGTAGGCCACAGCTCCACCTGAAGATCAAGATACAGTGGAAACATTCCAGAGAGTCTCTGCAAAGGGTCTCATGAGCTGCAGTTCGAGTGGCTTTAGCCCACAAGGAGAAAAGAGGTTTCCAGTCCCTTCTGAGAGGGGAAGGATCACGGTTGCGGAAGAAGATGAGTCTGGGAGAAGGGTCAGGTGCCCTCAGCATCCAGCTTTCACGTGGGTCTAAAACGTCTCCGTGTGTCTTGCTGAGGATGCCCAGGAGGTCAGTGGTGCCATGAGGCCAGGATGGGATGTGAGAACGGGAGGAGAGCCCTGGTACAGGGGCTAAGGCTCTCAGATGGCCAAAGGATCCCACACGCAGAGCCTGTTCTCGGGATCCTCCAGGCTGCCAGAAGATGAGCGTCTGCACTGCGTGTTCCGACGACTCACCACGTTGTCGTCAGCCTGCCAGGCACCTGAGAAGAGGAAAGGAAGGTTACCGGACCTTTGGTTTGGTGTAGATGGTGTCTCTGGCAGGACAGTCCGGAGTTTGGCACGAAAACTGGCAAGATGCGCATTACCTGGAACTCCCACAGGGTGCAAACCACAGCACGTGAAACTTGGGAGCAGTGGCGTCCACTGGGCTAGGGACAGTCATGGCCACTGTGGCCCTCTGATGGAGGGACATGCAGGATGGACCTTGTTTTGTGAGCTTGCCGTAGGCTCCACCTTTGTATCTTTATTTGGTCTTGAAGTTTGCCTAAGTGTTAGAGCGGACCAGGAAAAGAAACTGAGTCTGGCTGAGACTTTCACGGGAGCAGGAGGAGGTGAAGGGGAGGGAGAAGAGTGTGTTAATTTGGGCTCAGAGTTAGTGTTTGCTGTGGGGGCCAGGGTGGGGCAGGAAGGGACTGGCTGCCCAGCAGGGTGCCAGGGACCAAATGGCATGGCAGAGAACAGAGTGACAGCTGTTCCTCTCCTTCTGCACCTGAACAGCCCACCGAGAGTTGCTATCAGCTGGTGCCACCAACCCCAGGAGACATTAGCTCCAGAGCTTTGGGGTCCCCCGGGTACCATCCACGAAACTCATCATCTTCCCCCCTTGTACTGCAGTTCCTGCACGAGAAGCACCCGCTGCCCATGCTGGAAACCCACTCTTGATGCTTCTCTCTCCTTCATGCTCTGTATCCAATCCACCATGGCCTCCTGCTTGTTCAAGCTCTAGTAAGGTCTAAATCTGTAGTCAGAAAACCGGGATACAGCCCCAGCTTGTAACGTACTGACTGTGTGACCTTGGGCAGGTCACTGTACTTGGAGCCCAGGTTTTCCCATCCATCAGATGGGAGACAAGTACTTACTCCCCAGGGATGCTGTGAGACTAAGCGAGGTGACATGGAAGAGTGGTGAGCAGGGTGCCTGACTCACAGAATGTGCGCGAAAACCATCCGCCCCCCAGGCCTTGTTCAGGCTACACTCATCTCCGCCAAGTCGTCCTCCCATCCCACAGACTGACTCCATCTGATTCAGTCCCCCCAGTGCAGCGAGATGCCCCTTCTGAAGGGAGAGGATGAAGCCCTAACCCCCTGAGTTTGGGGAAAGCCTTCCATTCTCTAGCCGAGGACTGCTGAGCTGCCTCTTCCAGCACCTGCCCCCAGAAGGCCCCCCCTGAAGCCAGATGGGGTCCAGCATGCTCCGAAGTGTTCCCCCACTGGCCCGTATGACCACCCAATTTCTCATGCTGTGTGGAAATTGCTGGATCCTCCAGCACACGGTGATCTCTTCCAGGGCAGAGCCGAGAGCCATGCCCTTCAGAGGGCTCAGTTCGTGGACGGAGCCAGCTGACCCTGGAGGGTGGGCTTGAGGCTCACTGTGTCACATTTGAGGGAGGCCACTCACAAATGTCTGGGGTCAGCTTCAGGTTAGGCCAGCCCAAGACACAAAACCCTTTAATGGCAGAAGCACTGGGATTCAGCGGGTATAAATTGTGTATACCCATAAATGTCCTGGTGTGCTAATCCGCCCTAAGGCTCTAATAATAGTCTTGTGGAGGTGGACCCCAGGGAAGGGGAGTGAGTGGGAGAGGAAATGTTTAGGTATCTCTCACAGCCAGGCGGAATGCGGGGATCTGTACTCCCTGGGGGTACCGGAGTCCGGCACATGGGTCCACAGTGCTTTACCGCTCTAAGGGTGACAGGATGAAGAGCAGGCAAGATTGCCCTTTTAAGTTAGGAACCCCCAGATGAAATAAGTTGTTCCTTCATTTTATATAATTTGGTAGATCTCATACTTATTCCTCTGTGTTTAATGGGCAGGACTCCGGAACTGTGGCTGTTTGGTATGAAAGACCAAAAGCAAATGGTAAAAAGGCGAGAAGACACACACACACACACACACACACACACACGCACACGCACACACACACACACACACAGAAAGTCAAATCAAAACACTGCCGCAGCCTCGCCGCCACCACCACTGGCTGCCAGGCTGCCTGGCTCTGAATTCTTGAGTCCTTGCTACAAACACCACCGGTCCAGATTCTGAGCCAGGGCTGAAAACTGGCTCCTTCTGAAACAGCCTCAAGACTCAGACCTGAAGTCTCTGATCTCCCCAGCTTCTTAGTACAGTCGGTGGTGCTCTTTCCTCTAAAAAGGCTTCTGCCAGACCCTCGGCGAAACCCTGCTGCTCCGTGCATCCTGGATGCAGAAGGTAAGCCTGGAAGGCGCAGGAGGACTTCCTGAGCGAGTGCTGCCATTCTGTCCAGCCCTCAGCCAGAAAAGGGAGCCTGGAGATTGAAAATCCTTCACGGGAGGTAGAGAAAGGTGGTTCCCACTTAATTCCATCCTCAGGCTCAGAAACGGGGGAGTGAGGAGACCTCTAGAGGCAGATTTGGGGAGCACATCTAGGGGGATTCCACACACCTCTTTCCTGCCTCTACCCAGCCACTAATTAAATTTAAGGTCTGTAACAGTTCCACCATCTTGTAGAGTTTCTCTCCAAGAAAAGGGAAAGTTAATTCCGATTTTTCCTTAGTATCTGCGAAGCATAACCCTTCCTAGTGGCGTCTTAGTCTTGGGTTATTTCAGGTCTCCATAAGTACTTTTCTTTGTTTTGTTTTTGGCTGTGCAGTGGCTTGGAGGATCTTAGTTCTCCGACCAGGGATTGAACCAGGTCACTGAAATGAAAGTGCTGAGTCCTAACCTCTGGACTGCTAGGGAATTCCCTCCATAAGTACTTTTAGATTTCATCGGTATGCCCACTCCTGTCCAATGCCATCATTTAAAAACATCTGTATCGGGCTTCCCTGGAGGCGCAGTGGTTGAGAGTCTGCCTGCCGATGCAGAGGACACGGGTTCATGCCCCGGTCCGGGAAAATCCCAGATGCCACGGAGCGTCTGGGCCCGTGAGCCATGGCCGCTGAGCCTGCGCGTCCGGAGCCTGTGCTCCGCAATGGGAGAGGCCACAACAGTGAGAGGCACGCGTACCACAAAAAACAAAACAAAACAAAACAAAAACATTTGTATTTCCACTAATAAACTCAAATTATCTTTGCTTTTTCCCATCACACTCCCCGGAGCCTTTTCACAGAATTGTCACTGGTCCCCTGGCCACTATCCTGACGCCTGTGTGATACTCCATCAGGTTCCTTGGGGCCCCGTCTACCTAGCATGGCCTCACGCTTCTAATCGGCTCACCACCTACAATGGTCAACTCAGATTTCCTCCCTTTGAGAACCTTGAAGAACAATCTCAGAACATACCATCGACCCCCCCCACCTTGGTCTCAGGGCCAAAGAAGACCCAGAGGCTTCTTAGCGGAAGAGGTGCTGGAATGACACAGGTGCTTTCTCAACATCACTCCCACAAGGCTGATGAGAGCAGCGAGGATGGGGACCTGAGCCATCCTTGCCGCGAGCTGGGGCTCCTGGCAGAGCACCTGTGGGCCTGGGGAGGGTGGACCATGGGATGCTCCCCGGGCTCCCTCCTTGTGGGCGCTCCGTGAGGGGAGTGGCATCCATGTGGGGAGGGAAACAGCGTGGAGAGGGAGACCAAGTGCCTGAGAAGCTCTCCTGACGGCCAAGCCAGCCTGAGGCACCTCAGTCATAGGATGGAACTTTGAACTTACAGCTGAGCGTGGTGAGGTCTGTTGATTCCACGGGACCTACCACAGTGGATGCTCCTGTCATTAACCTGACATTAACCCGACAGATGCTTCCAGAGAGTCCCCCAGCTCTTTACTACCTGTGTGACGCTAACAGCAGAACCCGAGAAACATTTTACCAAGAGAGCAGATGCACTTTCCTTCTCCCGTAAGAGCCCTTGAGACCTCGGGGTGAGGCTACGATGCGACCTTCAACTCCCTCTCCCAGCAGCCGCCACTGTCATTCGGTTTCATGTCTGGCCTGAACCGTGAAGCCAGTTTAATCTGAGAATGGCTGGCTCTCGAGATCACCATAAAGAAGCCCAGGCATTGTTTTCCTTCCAGGTCTCGCTCCCCTGCCGCAATCCCAGAGTGGAATAAACATCCACCAGCAGGTTGGCCCGAAGGAGTTAGGGAGAGGAGGAAGCACAAGGCCTGGGGTCAGTTTCCACCAGCATGGGTGGCTGAAACAATTCCCAGGAGCTCTCTCTGCCCAACACGGGGGTTGGTTGGGAGCCACTGCAGGGAGGCAGGAGCCTAGATTCCTCTCTTGAAACCCAGTGAGCGGCTGGCCGGCACAGCTGCCACAGACTCAGGGCGGAGTGAGGGCAGAGATGGCATCTTCCCCAACTAGTGACCAAAACAAATCCTGCCTGTAACCTTTGCCACAGAAGCATCCCCGCTTTTGTGGAACAGGGATTAATCTAGTCTCACAAATATGTTTTTTCCTGGAAAATTTCAGCATATTAAATACAGGCTCTTGCCAGTTAGGACCGGAAGCCTCAGCGAGGGCCCCTCGGATGTGCGTGCGCCCAGCAAGCTTGGGGTTGGGTGTGGGTGAACATGAACTTTCACATGAAGTCTGGATAACCTAAATGAGTTTCAAAATAAACAAACTGGACAGACAGACGTACATTTGGCAAAAAGACATGAGAAACAAATGGACAGGCAGAAGCCAGGTAAAGAGTAGGAAGGCAGGAAGTGAAGTGTACCCTGGACCTCAGCCACTCTGGCCCAGGCCTGGCTGGGTCAACGCTAAGTGGGAAGGGACCGGAGAGCCCCTGGGAAGGCCGTGGGACGTGTCTCTGGGGATTATGGCTTCCTCCACCACAAGCCTTCATGGGGCCAGAGGGGTGAGGACCTGGGTCTTTTGCAATCTGATGGAGAGTGGCAACCACAGGAGTTTGTGTCCCTCCAGCACCTGTAACCACGTCGCCAAGAGAGTAAAGCACTGGACCCATGACGGGACGTGGCTGTCCTGAAGCTTAAGTATGTCCAGGGCATGTTTAAGAGATTACAAACCACGCAACATGAAGGCAGTCTCTGCTGTGAACCCAGGAGGGGCAATTTCGACCTAGTCCACCGGGCAAGATGTGGCTTTAGAGCCATGGTTGGTGAAGCCCTTGGTGAGCACGGAGCAGAGAGACATCAGTGCGCAGAGTGTGACTGACAGGTGGGCTCCTCCTGAGAACTCATCCCGGATTCAGTTTAGTGTCATGAGAAGGAATAAGGGGCACGTTGATGGCCCTGATTGAATTTATAGAGTTAGGGCTCCAGGGAGAAGAGTCACCCTCGACCCCTGATCGTTCCTTTGGGATCCAAATCTAGGGAGCACAAGGCAACTGGTGGTCGCCCAGGGCTCACTGGGTCACAGAGCTAGTCTATAAAATGCAGGCTTTGAAATTCCTCTCTGATCCTAACTAACCACTCTCCTCTGAGGGGCTACAGGTGCCCTTTTCAAGGGCTCAGGCTCTCTTTCCAAGACCTTATCACAGAGGCCGTGTCTGCCTTAAACTGCCTGTTGATGGAAACAAGACCAGGCCCCCTGCCATGGGATCTGCAAGATCATGATGGAGGGGGCACGGTCAGGCCAAATCGGAAGGCTTTGGGGGTATTTTTGCGCCTTTCTCCATGCCCAAATAGATTCGTTTAGAGCAGAGTCGCTCTTTGCCCAAGGACTCTCCCGAGGCCGCCTCACTTCCTTTCAGCAACTGGCTCCCAGCACCTTAGCAAAGCCCATGCCTTCTTGCAGGAACTGCAGGGCAGGAGATGGGTGTCCTAGGGTGCGAGCAGGGGAGCATCTCCCACCAAGTTCATGTTCAGCACACTGCCACTCACCGGGTAAGCAGACCACAGAGCACAGCTTATTGTCCAGTGCTTTCATGCTGGCAATGTCAAAGTCATTGTTATTGTCACACTCCATACCTAGAAATGCAAATGTCCTCTGGCCTGTAATGGAGTTAAAGCAGTTAGAGAGGACCTGGCTGTGTTTTTCTCTGCTTTGCTGTCCTTAAAATAAAAATCTTAAGGATGGAGACAAAAAACATCAAATCATATGTTAAAAAAAAGACAATAATTAAGTGGGGAGAGTGGACAATAAAGGAAACTGTGTGGGAACATTTGTGTTCTCGCTCTGTTCTGCTCTGTTTCCTTAACTGGCCCCTTTCCAGCCTTTGTTCCTGGGAAATCAGGCGCTGGGGAGGTCTGTGGGATTCGGACACACAGACCCGGGCCCACAGCAGAGCTAAGCCAGGCTGGAAGAGCTAGGAGAGCCACGGGGGAAGTGACCCCAGGCTCCGGCCTGTGTCTGTCGGTGCACGTGGGGTGTGTTTATGACCACAAGGCTCTGCGAAATGCCTAATACATAAAATGGCAATTAAAGCTCTTTGGTCCCGTAATTTTGCACCTCAAATCAAAGAATCGCATCGCTTGCAAAATTATGATTTATTTTCTTTGAGACTTAATTTGCTATTCTGAGGATGTTTTAAGGGGCTGACCAGAAACCTACAGTCGTGTAAGATGGGAAGGGGACAGTTTTAGGTGTTATTTTTTCAAGCCCCCCACCCGTTTTCTTTTTTTTCCTTGGTGAAAGGCAGAGGAAGAAACATACATCTACTGTGTACAGCATGTCAGGTGGAAACGACATATGGAATGTCAGGCGGAAACCACGTACTGCCCTCTGCCTTTTAGAAGCAAATATTCTACTGGGGACGACAATCACAATGGAGAACTCGGAGCCTTGCACCCTGAAGACATCAACCGAGGGGAGGTAGCGCCCAACCCCGGCTTGGTTGGCGTGCGCGGGCGACAGAGGCACAGCCTGGGCGACCACCCCTCCTCCGGCACTACTTGGCCAGGAGAGAGTGGTCATGTGCACATGTGCACCCCCTGCACACCACACCACCCACCAAGCAACTGCCATGGCCAAAGCAGAAGCGACTAGCATGACATCTGCATCCAGGCTGGGATCCAGGTTTGCTCTAGAGGTTGCCCTTCTGTGGAGGCACCTCAGAGGAGCAGATGGAAGAGACACCGGTTCCGGGGACGCCTGGTCCTACAATTCCAGGTGGGATTCCCAGCTCGCCTAAACTCCCCCCCCACCCGCCACTTCCTTGCTCTATATGTAGGTCCTTCCTTCGCTTCTCGGCTAACTAGAAACAAAATTCTTCCGACTGAAGATATGATTGACCTTATTTAAAAAACAGAAATAGAGTCACAGGTGTAGAAAACAAACTTATGGTTATGGCGGGGGGCAAGGGAGGGGAGGGATAAATTGGGAGATTGGGATTGACATATACACACTACTATATATAAAATAGATAACTAATAAGGACCTGCTGTAGAGCACAGGGGACTCTACTCAGTACCCTGTAATGGCCTATATGGGAAAAGAATTTAAAAAAGACTGGATATATGTATATGTATAATTGATTCACGTGGCTGTACAGCAGAAACTAACACAACATTGTAAACCAACTCTTGCAATTAAAAAAAAATATCTACTTGAGGCCTGAACGATGGTAAAGAGACTCGTTCCAATAGCCTACAAACACTAGTGCACGCTGAGCTGCTAACGTCTCTTCACCTCACCTTTGCTGTGCCGCCAGGGCTGTGATCCTTCTGCTACTGTAACACCAGCCGTTTTCTTCACTAAAGCAGGAAAACCTACTGCCTAACAGTCAGTTCCCCCAAGGGGAGGAAGCTGTTCTCCTGCTGCAGATGAACTTTGGGGCTGCTAGAGCAGTTCTGTGAGACTCAGCTGAGAAGCTGAAGCAGGAAGGAAGGTGATGGCAGTTGCCCAAGAAGCTTCAGGATCTACTCAACGTAGATGGAGAACTCCATGTATCTTCTGCAGCCTTGGTTCAGAGGCCCAGAAAGAGCCAGGAAGGCTGCTGAGGTCCTTAGATACCCTGCTTGGTTTGATATTCCATCAAGAAGACGACCTTTCCCCAAAGCCACACCCTTGAGCAATGCCACCAAGTCAAACCAGTGCCCCTTTCTCTACCCTTCAGAGAATACCCGGGAAAGAAATATAATAAAAGGGAGCAAAAGACCAGGTCTTTTACCATCTTCTTGTGTGGGTGATCCGTCCTCTTCTTCTAGAACATCATTTCCCTAGGACAGAAGGAAGGCACTGTGAATCCATAAAGCAGTGAAATGAGTCTACTGATTGTCAGAAGACAGAACTAATCACCCTCATGGTATCCAGACATTTCCTGTCCGTGTGAGATGGCTGGGAGGCCCAGCAGAGGCAGATTTTGCTTGGCGAGGCAGGATCGGCTCGTAGGGACCAGGTCTGAGGCACGTTCCAGAGGGACCAGGTCTGAGGCACCTTACAGAGGGACCCTGGGACTGTCAGGAATAGCCTTGGTAATACTTCAGCTCACACTGTTTCTCTCAGGTGGAAATAAAAGTTGTCAAATGAAAAAGCAAACCGTGAGATCATAAAACTTTCAGGAACCCTTTAGGATCCCCAGTCCCATCCAGATACTCCTTTGAGAACATCTGGCTCAAGAGAAAGTTGTAGAGTCCCCACTGGGAGCTGGGCATTCCATATACTTCAGGCACACCTCCGTCAGAGCACTTCTCACGCTGAGTTATAACTCTGATTCCTCCATCAGATGGAGCTCCGGAAAGGGTGGGATGGGTGGATTGGGGGTGTGGGCAGGCAAAAGCCATGTCACTCGGTCTTTGTGTCCCCCAGTGCCAGGAAGATGTGAGATGCCTGTGCCAGGTAAATACTAAGTGAATTGGAGGACAAACACCTCTCAAGGGTCTCGCCTGGAAGACTTCCCTCTGGAACTCACCCCACGCCTATTACGCTGAGACCAGCACCCTCTGCTAACCGGACAGTCCCTCTGCTCTGCACCCTGCCTCTAACAGATCCAAGAGCACCACCTTGGAAGGCTTCTTCCAGAACAGCCCCCATCCTATTTGCATCCTGTGCCAGCGCCGGCAGTCCCTCTGACTGTGGAGGGGCACCAGCGTCCACCTTGCTCTTACCTCTGCATCCTGCTCTTCAGCGGTGGCGACGAGGCCCGCAAAGTTGCAGTCTGGAGACGCCGCTGGCGTCACCTGCCAAGGAGCAACAAAAGTCAAGGTGCAGATGCCACCGGCTCTCCTACCCAGGTCGCCTGGCAGCAAACCCAAACCAAGTCCTCAGGACAGAAGTGGTGCCACATGGAAGATCACATCTGAGGGAGTCTGATTCAACAACCCGGTACCGTGTTTTCCAGGGCTCCCCTCCCGAGCACTGGGGGGCTTTGCCGATCTCCCTGGCAGGCCCTGGACTGAGCTCCTTGGGACTCAAGTACACAGCAGAGCAGAGCGGGGAGGGCGATCCCATGCTCCTCTCTTACGTCTCCTTCTTCTGAGGGGGTCCTGCTGGTGGCCCGGGGGCAGGGGACAGCCTCCCCGTCCTCTTCCGTGCCAGGGGCGATGTAGGAGCCGGACATTGAGGAGACGGTGTCGGTGCTGATCTGGGAGGACACCATGGACATGACCTTCCTTCTTCAAGTCTGGGTCCCCAGTATGTTGAGGGGGGCAGAGGCGGGGAGAAGACTGTTTCCTGCCCTCAGCTCAGCTCTTCAGGAGGCCTGGCGCATTTGCTTCAGGCCAGCATGGAATCCCATCGCGGGGGCCTTCCCGTCACTGGAGCTGGGGGTGGCCTGTCCCGTGGGCAGATGGCGAGGGTCCCCAAAGACTGAGTTCCTGAACATTGCCCCTCATCCCTTTCCTGGCTGGCGATACATGGGGGAGGGAGGATAGGGAAGAGGTGGAAAGTGAGGAGACAGAAAGCTGGCTTCGTGCTTTGGGAAGGGACTGTACCACACCTGAGGGTGAAGTGGCTGAAGGGCTTCTCACCTCAAAAGTGGAGATCAAAGGAAATGCGAAACCTGCGCAGAGAGCTTGAGTCATGGGCTCAAAGCCACACAGGGCAAAAGAGAAAGGACAGCTCAGTGCAACATGGGGTCCTGGATTGGGAGGCTGGAATGGAGAGGAGCATTACTGGGGTGATCTGCAACACGTGAAGGGGGTCTGCGGTTACATGGGATTACCAGGTCAGTGTTCATTTCCTGATTGTGATGGTGGTACTGGGATTATGGAGGCGTGTCCTTGTTCTAAGGAAACACACGCTAAAGAATCTAGTGCTAATGGGGCAGCCTGTCTGCAACTTACTGTTAAGGGCGCAAAGTAAATAT
>NW_027672123.1:0-67000 GCF_964165515.1 Mesoplodon bidens
GCGGCACTATTCACAATAACCAGGATATGAAAGCAATTTAAATGTCCATTGACAGATGGATGGATAAAGAAGATGTGGTACATATATACAATGGAATATTACTCAGCCATAAAAATGAATGAAATAATGCCATTTGCAGTAACATGAATTGACGTAGAGATTATCATACTAAGTGAAGTAATTCAGAGAAAGACAAATATCATATGATATCACTTATCTGTGGAATCTGAAAAAATGATACAAATGAACTTAATTACAAAAGAGAAACAAACTCACAGACTTAAAAAACAAACTTATGGTTACTAAAGGGAAAAGGTATGGGGAGGGATAAATTAGGAGTTTGGATTCACATATACACACTACTATATATAAAATAGATAATCAACAAGACCCTACTGTATAGCAAAGGGAACTCTACTCACTATTCTGTAATAACCTATATGGCAAAAGAATCTGAAAATGAATGGATATATGTATATGTATAACTGAATCATTTTGCTGCACACCTGAAACTAATTCAACATTGTAAATCAACTATACTTCAATATAAAATAAAAATTAAATTAAAAAAAGAGATTAAAAAAAGAAGTGTCTTCCAATGCAAGGATCAGATCAAAGATCATGAATGGAATATTCCTACTGGGACGATTAGGAGGATAACACATCCTTGGTAGGTGCAGAGCCTGTTCACTTATCCTCTGACTTTCCTTGTTCCCTTTCTCCACTACATCCTATTAAGCAGATAAAAACTTTGAGAAAGCTGCCTCTTCCTTCACCAATGCCAAGAAGGACAAACTCAAAGAGCCATTTTCTGTCTGTCTTCCTCTGATGTTGCTTCTTCATGTTTGAGCTATTGGGAGGAGAGACAGGCAATAAATTCTCTTAATAAAAGCAAAAAATAAAAATAAAAAACAAGCCTATATGGTCAGTCACAATCCTTGCTATACTTATATAAATAAGAACAAGTTTATTGAATCTAGACTTATTTTGCAAACAAATTTGTCTTAATTTGGCTATCTTTGATAGAAATGAGGGTGATTTTAGAGAGAAAAATTATCTTTCGATAGAAACCAAAATACGTATTGTGGATATTAGATTCTAGTGCTATTAATTTTCCTTGAAGTTTTGTTAATTACCTGAAAACTGGACTGTGTCCTGAGTTTTTCTAGTTTCCTCCACTACCTGACTACAACTCTCCAAACTAGTGTTTCCAAATTTTCTCTCACCCTTTTAACTTGGAATCATTGAAACTAAAACTGCCTTTTTTTCTGAAGTCCTGCATACTGAAGGTAGATATCTTAATATAAACTTCAGAGAAATCTCCACAGCAGCTCATGTTTAGACAGTCTTCTTCGTTCCTGTTGCTATATGGACCACTCAGAAAGTTTACCTGAACATCTGATGGACATTCAAACTACAAAAGATGCTTTAACCCCGACATTTAGAGATCTTCTCAACTGTCTACCCTCAGAACTCAAAAACTGGTATGAAATTTGCCTCCATTAGTAACCATTGTTTTTTTGTCTCCATAGCAATGCCTCTTATTCAATACCTGATTGCTTGTACGGTAAGCTTAACTTCTACTTAGAAATACTGCTTTGGAAGAGAAAATTAAGGTAAAATGATCATATGGATGGACTCTAATCCAATATGACTTGTATCTTTATAATGGGGGAATACTAGAACACAGACATGCACAGACTGAGGGGCAACCATGTGAGGACACAGCGAGAAGGTAGCCATCAAAGGAGAGAGACCTCAAAGAAACTAAACTTGATACTTTGATCTTGGACTTCTAGCCTCTAGAGCTATGAGAAAATATATTTTTGTTGTTTAAGCCACCTAATATCCAGTGTGGTATTTTGTTATGGCAGCCCTAGCAAACAAATACAATCACTATTAGGGAAAAAAAAATCATGTGCTTTGTTATTCCAGTAGAATGATTTTAACACTGATTACTTCTTACCTTGAGATTATAAAAGACAGTGATAAACATTACTGTAGAGTATATATAAGTTGTGTCCTATGAAACAAAGGTAGTTAACAAACACCTCTCAGCTGTAGATGATGCCATGTGTTCATCTGATCAGCAAGAGGACGAGTGGAAGGGAGAACCTTTTCTGCTTCAGACAAGCAACTTCCTGGGTTACCCTGAGTATGACAAAGAGGGCCATTGCTTGGGGACCAGGTCTCCAAGCAGTCACAACAGGCCTCAGGAACCCACAAGAAAATTGTGAAGGAAGAATATTACTAGCCAGGCCCATATGAATCTTTTCCTCCGATCACTTCTCTTTTGTGAAAAGTTCTTCCAAATACACATTTTTGTCCCAAAATATCATGTTGGATGCTCGCTACTAGGAGCAAAGTTTTCTAGCATCTCTGTTGGATGAATTTTCACACTTGCAAAATCACTCAGAAAAGAGTTCATCCTCCCAACACCTCCCCTGCACCAGTGTCCCCCTAAACAGCATCTGACCACAATATGAAGGAACTTACCTCCCAGGTAAACAGGTGCTTGAATGTGATTTAATTATCTCTGCATCCTCTCCCTGGTCTCCCTGTGAAATCTAGTCACCTCTTTGCATTAAAGCATTTCTGTGGGAAGCCCTGTAAGGTGCTGGCTATTCTCAATTCTGTCCTGCTGGTTTCTCTGAAGTGCCTAGAAGCTGTCCTCTCCACACACAAACTGTTCTGACAAACTTCATTTGAATGATTTGGATTTTAATTCTCAATTTGCTTCTGTTCCTAAGCCTTAAGGCTTTTTTTTTTTTTTTTACCAATTCAGAAAAAAGCATCATTAAAAAAAAAGACAAGGTTGGGCTTCCCTGCTGGCGCAGTGGTTGAGAGTTCACCTGCCGATGCAGGGGACACGGGTTCGTGCCCCGGTCCGGGAAGATCCCACATGCCGCGGAGCGGCTGGACCCGTGAGCCATGACCGCTGAGCCGGCGTGTCCGGAGCCTGTGCTCTGCAACGGGAGAGGCCACAACAGTGAGGGGCCTGCGTACCAAAAAAAAAAAAAAAAAAAAAAAAAAGACAAGGCTACTCGCAGATCTAACATGCTAAGGTTTAACTTAGTACGTTCTTAGGACTGATGTTTTCCAAGGAACAAACTTTCTTGTTTCCTGTGCAATAATAAAGGTTTGTTATAAAAGTTAAGTACAAAAAGTGAGAAAAAATAAAAATAGTGGTATCTTCACAGTTGAGTTCTTAACATATTTTCTGATATATGTAAAAAGAGAAAAATTGGCAAAATGAGTACCAACATTTTAAAAAATAATAATTAAGCCTAAATCCCTGGATTTACCAATTTTATAAAATAAGAAAGTAACATTTTATAAAATACAATTTTATGAAATATGATTTTATAAAATTTGTTTAGCTAAGTAACAAATGATTTGCCCACAAAACAGATTTAGCAGGTGGAGTCCAGGGGGCACATTCTACAAAATAAATTTATTGACACTGTAAAGGGTTACTAGCATAAAATTGTGGTGGGAATAGAAAGGGCAGTGACCTTCGTCCTGAAGTTTAGGAGTGATCCCTGAATTGAGAGATATCTGAGTTGAAGTGGTCACTGGAAACAAATGGTAGAGACAAATCACAGAGAGCAGACTGTATCAATTCCAGCTTCTGGACTCAGAGAAGGAAGGAAGAGCTTCAGATTTCATTGCAGAGAACGAGGCTGAGAAACTTTAAAATCAGATGCTTTTTCCCAGATCCAGGGCGCCAGCTAATGCACAAAAATGCTTAAAGCCACATAGGTATGTCACCTTTATTTCCTAGAGAAGATGTTAGCATTTTGTAAATCCTCATCTACCGTGCCTGGCATGCATTATTTTATAGCTTTCTGGAAGTTTCATCAGCACCACTGGTATATTTGTAGTACGATGTGTCTGTGGAGAGTAGAGAATGCACGTCCGGGCTGGGGGCAACGGACTTTTCTAGCTACCACAGTGAGTGGTGCCCCTGCAAACCTGAGTAAGGAAGACAACTTGCCTTTGGGTGGGTAGTGTTACAATCTGCATGTCTAGGGGCACAAATGTAAAGACCGACCCTGTTCTGGGAATGATTATGATTCTGACTGACCTCAAAGGGGTAATTATGAAACCCCTGGATCATCAGGATCTGGATGTTCCCTACTTTTTCCATGGTGTGATCATGACAGAAAGTGTGGCTGTAGATATCTGGGAACATTTCCAGGAATGTCCTCCTGTAGGAGTTAATTATAAAGTAAATGTGTATAAAAGAGAAAATAATATTGAAACCTATCAAGGGGAGGAGATCTTAAGGGTTAATATTGTAGATGGACTACTTTGGAAACAATCATTTTCCCTTGGAGTATTAAGAAGTCATCGCATAATTGCCATCTCTCCACATTTTGTTCTAGAGTGTCTGGTTTCTTGATATCAGTGTGAGACCTGTTTTAAATAAAAATCTATTTGTAAAAATCCAGATCTGTAATATGTTCTAAATATCATTATAGTGTCTTTTAACTATAGATTAAAAATCACTTCATTTTCAACAAAATATTTTGATGTAAACATCAAATGTTTTGAAAACAAAGGGGATCTGTTTTTGTTGTTTTCTCTTTTATCTAATTTTTGTATCCATTTTGTCTGGGCATATTAAATGGTAAAAATATTTATAAGATTTGCACTAGGTGAATCTTCTTCAAAAGAAAATACGAAAGGCCACAGAGTCTGGGAATATTAATATCTTTTTAATAGATTGATCCCCCTTGATTTCTTATTCTGGAGTAAAGGTACAAGTTTTTCCATGAAAATTAGACCCACAAATCATCTGACACAATGTATGACAGATGGAAAATGGTTGATGGGAATTTTACTTTAATGCACATTGTTCATTGTAATTTTGCCCAGCTTAATGAACTGTGAATTAATAATGAGGAGCAACACATTCAACGTATTATAGTAATAAAGTGCTTTTATGGACATTTTTCATGTTTCCAGACTTTCTTGGCCACCCTGAACAATTTTAACTCAAAGGATTAAAAAATAATCGCTTATTTAACTGTGTTAAAATAGTCAACTTTGAAAAGGATATTTTCCTGTATGAACTTTTTCCTAATTGATCCCATTTGGTTCTGATCAGTAAACTTACCTGAGTAAGCTGCATATTTAAAACAAAGTGATCTGATAGAGTCTTAGATGACATACGGGACCAGAGTCCATTGCTTTCTGATTCAACGACATAAAGGAGTAAAGGGAAAAATTAATAATTATACATTGCTTAATTAGGAGAATAGAAAAACTAAATTTCTTGTAGAAATAAGCCCAAAGAATCCTCGTGTCAGCCCTGCTCCTCTTAAAAGACCGTGACGCTGTAATACCAATGGATAATCTGGGAGACAACCAGCTGTCATTAAGATAGATTTTACCAAGGCAAGGGCAATAGGTTGCCTATTAGCAGTGAGAAATCAGTAGTGTTTTAGAAGTGTACCCTTTGGAAAGTGTGAGCTATATAATAAATGAAAGCCTTTCATTATTCATTGTTATAAGCCAGATGTAGATTAAATGTACACTACCTTCAATTCAGATATTAAGATATCCTTCCCTCAGTAATTTTATGAGGTAACATGTAGAATGTCAAGCATAGGCTAAGTCATATATTTTATAATCTTTCAAAAATTTTTTAAGCAATGTGTTAACCCTATAATGAATATAAAGTGGATCCTAACTGCATGTCTTAGAAAATGTGCATTTCATAGAATTATTTAAGAATGAATCCTTAATAGCCCATCTTTTTAAGTATGTTAGCTGAACGTTATGATTGTGTAATATCATTTTAGGGCATTACCACATTTTAAGAAATAAAATAATATTCAGAAGCATAATTTTGCCAGAATGTAAAATTTAAAAGCAGAAATTTGACTTGTGAAAAATCCTCACATGATTATTGGCCTGTTAAAAAATAAAGCAAAGCCCACAAACCTGATGCAAGCTATTATGTGCAAAATAATGTGCTAGTTACACAGCCCTCTGGGAAGTGAATGTGAGTCCGGATGCTTCTTTCTTGGTTTATTTCATTCCTAGAGTACCTTTGTTGCAGGTTTTTCTTATGTTCCCAAAGGAAACAAGTAAGCCATCTCAAGTTTAAGTTCTGTCCTCAATAAAGTAAAAAATGTGCCAGATACCATTTGACTGGATGATAACTAAAACTGGACAAATATTTTCTCTCACTGGAGACTGACAGTGTTTTAGTTGTGATTAAAATTTGTGATTCTCGTAAAAAAAGGGTACAAATGAAAACTTATGGTTACCAGGAGATAAGGGGGGAAGGATAAATTGGGAGATTGGGATTGACATATACACACGACTATATACAAAATAGATAATAATAACCTACTGTATAGCACGGGGAGCTCTACTCAATACTCTGTAATGGCCTCTATGGGAAAAGAATCTTTTGAAAAAGTGGACATATGTATATGTATAACTGGCTCCCTTTGCTGTACACCTGAAACTAACACAAATTTGTAACTCAACTATACTCCACTAAAAATCTTTTAAAATAAAAAAATAGAGTACTACATGCATTTCTAAGAAATAAACATTATTTTCTTCATTCTTCTAAAATAAATAAAAATAAAATAATGTAATATGTGATTTTCAAGCTAATGAACACCTAAGAAAGAAATTTGAAAATCTACATTTGGAATGTATAATTCTTTTGTTCAGAGGCAGTGACATTCCAAAAGAACAAAACTTCTCAAACATGTCCCCATTTAGAGTAATGCTGACAGTGAGTGTCTGGTGGATCTCAGAGGGGCACAACTGATAATATATTTATCATGCTGCCAGTTTGCTAAGTGGTTTCATATTCACTAAGAAAGGCTTGTCAATGGATACTGAAGAATAGATGTGAGGTCTCTGTGAGGTCTTTGTGCCAAGTCTCTGTGTGTTGTCTCTGGGTGAGATCTCTGTGTGAAGTCTCTGTATGAGGTCCCTTTGGAAGGTATCTCTGGGAAATCTGTTAAATCTGTGCTAGGTTTCTGTCTGAGGGTCTGTGAAGCAACATGAGGTCCCTGTGTGAGGTCTCAGTATGTGATCTCTGAGAAAGGTGTTTGTGTGAGAAGTCTCTCTTGAGAGGTGTGTCGGTGAAGTCTTTGTGTATTGTCTCTGGGTCTCTCCATTTCTTTTTTTCTTTTGGTCTCTCCATTTCTTGTCTTACTGTACCTTATGGAAGACGGAGCAGCAAGAGAAAGGCAAAGGGACTTGATTCTTTCTGTTTTCTTGCTGTTCCATCAGCATCACCTGTCTGTGGCACTCTCCCAGCAGGAGCCAGGGGGGTCCAAGTCCAGCTTCCCCATATTCCCAGAACTCACTTCTGGGTGCCCCTGAGAGCACCCAGCAGCAGCCAGGCTCAGGTCCCAGCCCTGTCAACTCTTTCCTCTGGGTACCGACCCCTCCCACAAGTCCTGGCTCCACTCTCACTGCTCTGCCCATTCTGGAGGCTGCCTTGGGAATTGGGGCCCAGAGGTAGGGCCTGGCTCCAGGGAGAAACCAGGGGTGTGAGCAGTCCTGTGCTCACTCTGCCCCCTCCACCCCAGGTCACAGCATTTCCACGTGTTGAGGGGCCTGACAGGGATGGGGGATGGGGTCCATTTCTGTTGTCATCTGGATCAGGGGCATCAGCTGGAACAGAAATCTCCACAATGAGAAACACACCACCTGGAGCTGTGTCCACCACGCGCCCTGCACATGGCAGAAAGCACCAAATCACTCTAGAGAAATTCTTCCTCGTCTCCCTGCTTTTCCATATGGATGGGGGTCAGGAGACAAGAAAAGCTGTGCTAGAAGCAGATCAGTGGAACACCCCTGGATTGCACCCTGCCCCATCCACTTTGCCAGGTCACCTCCACACCACCACAAATCCTGTCTGATTGCTTCTTCACCTGCCAGGCTCTGGGGTGATCAAGGACTGGGAGACAGGCAAGGCTTACTACACAATCACAGGCCAGTCCCCACCTCTCCCCTGGAGCAGTCCTTGGGCCATGTGTTTACGTGAAGGTCACCAGACTAGGAGTCACATCCCAAGTTCCCTAGTCCTGGCTTTTACACCTATTGTTAAGTTATCCTTCCTAAAAGTCAAGAGGTGAGGATGTGTAAGCTTATTAAATATAGTATTAAGAGATTAACCTTCCCTGATTTGCTTTACTTCTATAAGTTTGACCTTCTGTTTTGACCTAAAGGTGGTTTCTCTAGGTCTGTGATCTTAGAGTTGGAATAGGGTAGAGACCCTGGGGTGGGGCCATGATGAGCTACTGGACCCTTAACTTTTCCTCCCCTTTAGGCCTTTAGATGGTGGTTGTATGTCAGGGGGCTGCTCTTTCACAACTGCACATTTATGGGAATCTGGTACCACTTTGCCTCCTTCCTTCGATCCAGGGATTTTTCTACACCTACGTCCCACCCTAAGTTCACAGTGTTTGACCATCAGATAGTTACTACCCACAGTCACACCCCTATTCCATTCATCCAAAACTCCTTCTCTGGGGTTAACATAGAGTGGAAGGTAGGTGACCCATGAACATAGCCATTCATTTATATGGGACTGCACTCAACACAGCCCTCAGCAGCCTCCCTGATACTCCCCCCACCTACACACACAGAGCTGGAAATGCCATCCTTGCTGCTGCTCTAGAGTCTAGGAAAAACAGAGGTGGGGGAGGGTGATGCTGTACATTTTATTATGCCTAAGCTAAAAGGGGTTCATAGGGCATATCTCAATCCCAGCCTTCAGCAGAGAGAGAAGGAACTCTTAAGAGCAGATGTTGGATATTCCCTACCAAGAGATCCAGGGGCAAGATTTCTCCTGTTTCTGAACTCAGAGCCCATACTCTATTCCCCCCAAACTTCCATCCACTTGGCTCTGACACTTCCTGGAGCCTGAATTGCAATGTCCGGCCCTATCGTGTAAACCTATCCACTACAGTTGCATAAAGTTCAAAGTAGCATAGAAGAAGGAGAAAGACTGGTTGAACCAGATCCTTGGGTGTGGGCTTCATAGGTTTTTCCCATCTCATTGTTAGAGTAATTTTGGTTTGTGTAATGACAGTATCATAAGGTGCAATGAAGGGACACGAGACAAGGAGCAAGCTTGTGATGCTACTGTCCACCTCCCTCCATGCCCCTCCCTTCTAGAAGACAAAGTGCACAGCACAGACAGCAGCCATTACACTATGCTTTTATTAGAAAAAATATATGTATATATATATATATGTATTGGGGAACATTAAATATCTTGGATGTGCTAATGAGAAAATCATTTTCTCTACATGGACTGAATTTTTACTTGGAGACATGTTTTCCTACTAAAGGGAAGACTAAAGAAGGATTTTACTGTCGACCAGGCAAGACACCTCCCCAAAGATGACAATGCCTTGGACAGTAGTGTTGATGGCGGGCTGGGGCACCTGGAATCCTTGGCCCATACTGGCAGGTACTAACTGGAAACAAACTCTTCTTGGGGGGCAAGGATGGGAGGCACCTTAGGCCCAGCTGCTCATCGTCGAACCTTACACTTTTCAAACTATGTTGGTGTCTGACTTCCCTTTCCCTGATAGAACAACTCTGGCCCTTGGAGGTGGCTTTATGACTGCAGGCTGTATAACCCATCATTCTCCCTTGCTCTGGGTAGGAGGTAAGCCTGTGGTAGCAGAAACACCCACATACTGGGACTTGGAATTCCAGTTTGTGTTCATTTAACTTTGTGGCATGAAGTCCATGGTGAATTGCTCTTTTTTCTTCTGGGATCTGTCCAACAGCTGTCATGCGTGCCCGACCCTCAGCAGTCTCACTCTTCAAGGTTGATCTGCTTTTGACTGATCCGTGACTCTGGGCAGTGGCTGATATGGGCTTTTTTTTTTTTGCAGAGCATCTCGACCATTGACTTTTTTCTTGGGGAAAATCCACTTTAAAAATAGCCTCATCCTTTTTCGGAAGAGGCTTTCTGGAGGGCTATGTTTCTTCTCTGGCATGAGCTGGAGACATCTGCTCCCAATAGAGTCTGTTATTCCCCTGACCTGGGCAGGGCGGCTCATACTTCCAGCTTGAGAGGTCCCTAATTCTTTAAACCTTTCTTCATGCTCTCCTGGTTTATGCCTCCTACAGTCCTCTCTTTTGTAAGTAGGGGCAATCATCTTGCTCTGGCTCCTCCATGAGTCTTGGAGTTTTGAAGTTTTGGGCTCCTGCTGCCCTAGGTGGCTCCTTTGGGCTTCCATAAGGCCACTTGGCTCCTGGGAAGCTAACCTGTCTCTGGTGGGGACTCTCTGGGGATGGCACTGAGGCACCTGAGAAGCCAAGTTGTCTGCAGCAAGGAACCTGTGTTTGGGAAAGTCCTGAAGCTGGTTGTCTGACTGTACCTTTACTTTGGAGTTAAACTCACTGGCAACCTCCATGTTAAGGCATGGCTCACCTGGATGTTGGAAAACAGACAGTCTAGGTAGTAGAAAACTTCTACTGGCCCCTGGCACCTCTAAACTCCTCATATGTACATTTGTGGTTTGGGATTTTGTCAACACTTTGGTTTCCAAGATAACACTAGACTGTGGTTGAAGAGCAGGAGACTCCTTGGCCTCCACAGCCTCCCTGGCCTCTTCACCTCTCAAAGATGGGGATCCTAAGTTCACCTCCATCACTGTTACCCTATGGCAGGGGTCTCGTGAGGCCTGACCACCACTCTCCTCTCTTGGCTCATTCCTGACCATTGCTGAACTTGGACCTGGCTCTAGGCTGTCCCTCTTGACCCCTTCCACACTCTCACTCTTCCAGGTTCTGCCCACAAGGCTGAGTGTGAGGGACTGAGAAGGTGGCCTGCCCTCCTGTCCAGTCAGAGAAGCCTTTGAGGGCCCATGGTAGTCAATAGATGGAACCGCTCCCAGGGTACTCTGGATTTCCTTACACACAGTTGAGGGGACAAGGAGAGGCCTCTTCAGGGTAGGAACTGACTCTTCTGTTATCACCTTCTCTCCTGAATGAGCCCGAGGAGGTTTCTCCAGGAACTCAGCAAACTTGACTGTTGAGTGGGACCCAGACACACAGGTGGCTGAAGGGGAAGTGGCAAACTGCAGACGGTAGAGGGTTGGAACTTTTTCGACTTAAAGAGATTTATGGGCTTGAGGACCTTGAGGGGTCGGGTCCACCTGTGCTTTACCCAAAACCTTTTAATATGTGCTTCCAGCACCTCTCGAGTGTCTGGATCAGGGAAGGAAACCCTACAGGAGGTGTTCATGCAGGGTTCCCAACCCTTCAAGCAGTATCTTCCACAGGCTCCAGCAGGCACGGCTTTGCACGTCTCACCAGGAGGGTCTTGACATGAGAGCTGATGAAAGTTGCCCTTGCCAGGAAGCCTCCCCAGGCAGCTGTAGGAGAGCAGATGGGGCCAGGATGGCCGGACAGGACAGGCAGGGGTGGGCACCTGCAGCCCAAGAACCCTCCTCTGCCCCCACACTGACTTCTTAATGCTCCTGCTCTCCCTCACCCTAGGGCCTTAGCCACGCCCTCCCATGGCTCCCCCTCCCAGGGCTGGGGTCACATTAGAGGCTCTGGGAGGAAGGACGACCCAGGAGAGAAGGGGAAAGGTTCTTTACCTTTGCAGAAGTGAAACCAGGTCGTGAGTCCCCTCCAGTTCTTCCAGGCAATCTCTGCAAGCTGGAAATCAGGAGACTGGGTCATGGTGGTGAAGGCAGAGGCCTAAGAGTCTTTCAGGAGGCTGAGTGCAATGACCCTTTAAGGGAAATCTTTGGAGGATTAGACTCTGGAGCCCAAGTATCAGTGTCCAATGCCACATGTCCCTGACAGTGATGGTAAGTCTCACTTGAAAAGGGTTTGTCCTTTGCAAAGTGCTTCCACGTTCATTAGGCTCTGTTAATTAGGCTCAGGCTCTGTTTCCTGAGGAATAAGCTCTGCCCCTGGCATCCTCAGAGACCGTGAAGCTGGGCCCTCAGGATTAGGAGAGATGGAAGCTAACTCTCGGGTCGCGCAGGGCTGAATGGCAAAGGCTTACCTTTCAAAGATCCACTTTTCTTCCTACTCCTGCTCCTCCCCTTCAGCTTTACTTGATGCTGAGAGATAAGAAAAAGTGAGGGGCTAACACCCAACTCTCACTGTCCTCTATCTAGGCAAGCTGTGTTCATGAACAACATGACTTTCTACATTTAACTAAAACTCTGTGGGGTTTTTTCCCCTTTTACTTATTTTTAAAGTGGATAACAATATTTTCAGTTTTTCTTCTTTGAAGAGTGCAAAGAATTTTTTTTTTGGGGGGGTATGCGGGCCTCTCACTGTTGTGGCCTCTCCCGTTGCAGAGCACAGGCTCCGGACACACAGGCCCAGCGGCCATGGCTCACAGGCCCTGCCACTCCGTGGCACGTGGGATCATCGCGGACCGGGGCACAAACCTGCGTCCCCTGCATTGGCAGGGGGACTCTCAACCACTGCACCACCAGGGAAGCCCAAGAAGGATTTTTTAAGTTTTAATCACCATAGATTTCTTCTGTCACTGTTCCTCTGATCAAGAAACACACATATCCTCAGACCTAAATGCCCACGTGAGCTTTGTCAGATAGGATTCTGCTTCCCAAGGCCAGACCTCTCGTCCAGCCTCTTCTCTCAGGCTCTCAGGGGCTCAGCCCCAACACAGAGGAAGGTCTCACTTGAGACACCCGCTGTGGGAAGGTGGCTGGTGAACCAGGGCTCAGGGGTCAGCCTTCCTGCAGAGATTGAACTCTTCGTAATCCAGTCCTTAACCATTAGTCACTGCATTTGGGACTTGCCCTGGAGCCCTCTACCATACCTGAACTCCTGGTCTAAGATCTTAGGCTAGAAATCCTCATGCCCACTCTAACCCCTCTCTGGCCTGGCTTTTCCCTAGAAGGATGATGTTCTATACTTTTCTGAGAGTTCCCATCTCAGGAGTCTCTCTACGTGGTTTAGAAAAGTGGAAATAAGAATAAGAAAAAAAGAGAGAATCTCTGCTGGGATTAAGCCAAAGGTTTCTTACCTTCCTGATGTTTCTATGTTTCCTAGGTGGTGCTAAGAATAGATTACTCTGGAAGCAGTGGAGTAACATTAGGAAGAGCCCCAGTCCACACAGGAACCCAAGGATGATCTCAATCACCCAGGAAGTTGGGCTGGATCTCAGCCAGATAGCAACAATGTCTTTCAAAGAAAAGAGATTCTCCATCTTCTGAACTGCATTGCTGCCCTCAGGCAACAGAGCACTGGGAGTTCACTTGATGGCAGAACCCCAGGCCTGCATCACAGAGCTGTGGCCTTGTCACAAAGGGCTCCTGAGTGTGGGGGAGGGGCAATACGAGAAATAGGCTGAATCACTGCCCCTCCTTCCCATCCACACCCACAGACACCTGCACCCTCCTGGGGCTTCCAGATCCCTCCTTCCAACTACTCTCATCCTGTCAGAGAGACCTTAGCCAATTTTCTCTTCATTCCATCTGGAACCTGGTTCCTTCATCCATTAGAGACCTTTACTTGAGGCCCACCAACTTGATAACTCTTGAACATCTTAAGCTGACCCTGGAAGACTGGCTGTTTCACAGACATTTTTACTCAGGATTTCCTTTGTCCTCAGCTCCAACTTTCCCACATCATGTATGTGTCTTGTGTAAACCCAGGGATAGAACTTGAATTTCTTTTACACTTATTTAGTTTTGTGAATTTTGAATAGTGTATGTTTTGCCTCATTTTCTATCAGAGGGAACTACACACAAAAATTAAAATAATTTATTTTTCAAAATTCATAAGTATGAAAGAATTATAAATAGTTATGTAATAGGGAAGATCAAATCTGCCTCCACATGAGATCTTTTTTACTTTAATCTTTATGCTTTGTTGCCTGAGCTAACTCTGTCCATCCCTGTGATCCAGGCTGGCTCTGCACTTTTTGTAAAACAATGTTGCCTAGAGCCTGAAATATACAGGATAGACTATTTCTAAGGCTCTGACTTTTTTTTTTTTAATAAATTTATTATTTATTTATTTATTTATTTATTTATGGCTGTGTTGGGTCTTCGTTTCTGTGCGAGGGCTTTCTCTAGTTGCGGCGAGCGGGGGCCACTCTTCATTGTGGTGCGCGGGCCTCTCACTGTCGCGGCCTCTCCTGTTGCGGAGCACAGGCTCCAGATGCGCAGGCTCAGTAGTTGTGGCGCACGGGCTTAGTTGCTCCGCGGCATGTGGGATCTTCCCAGACCAGGGCTCGAACCCGTGTCCCCTGCATTGGCAGGCAGATTCTTAACCACTGCGCCACCAGGGAAGCCCCGGCTCTGACTCTTAAGAGCCCATTCATGGAGATAAAAAGTTGCACAACAGAGAATAATAATTGTTTTGTTGGACGTTTACAGGAACACATGACCTGACCAGGATCTGACCCATCTGGCCAGCCCCTAGAACAAAGGATCCAACACCAAGATATTTGCAACAATTAGTCATGCCCCTCCCTCACCTTGCCTTTAAAAAGGCTTTGCTGAAAGCCTTCAGGGAGTTTGGGGTTTTTCCTGGGCATGAGCTACATGTCTTCTTGCATGGCACTGTGTAAACCTTTCTCTGCTTCAAACTCTGATGTTTCAGTATTTAGCCTCACTGTGCATCAGGCACACAGACTTGCATCTGGTAACAGTTAAACCTTCAAATGATGTTTTTGTAAGTTTGTAGTGTTTATAATTCTGGAGTTAGTAAATCTTTAAACTGCACAAAAACTTTTGGGACACACTGCAAACACGCACACACACACGTACTCATGTTCCTTAACCAATCTAGTACTTTCAAATCCAATAATCCATAATTTTCTACTTAAAAGAAAATCTTTCATATGTTGTCTCAACCCAACTTCTTAGTTTGCAATGATAAGACAGTCCCCACTCTCCAGATAAATTTTGAAATATGTGGTCTTAATCCATTAGGGCTGCTATAACAATATACCATAGACTGGGTAGATTAAAAACAACAGACATTTATTACCACAGTTCTGGAGGCTGGGAAGCCCAAGATCAAGTCACCAGTATGGCCACCTCGTAGTGAGAGCTCTCTTCCTGGTTCACAGCTGGAGCCTTCTCTCTGTATCCTCATATGATGGGAGGAGGCTAGAGATATCTCTAGAGTCTCTTTTATAAGGCACTAATCCCATTCATGAAAGCTCATAAGCACTTTTGCACGGCCCCGCCTCCTATCTTTAAGAGGTAGGATTTCAACATGTAAATTTTGAGAGAACATTAACATTCAGACATGTGCACTCATTCTATACCCGGAAGCTAGGAATGGGTTAGGGTGAGCCAAGGTCCTGACCCTAAAGGGCTGTAGGGTGAAGAGTAGGACTAGGGGTCAAACCCTTGGGGCTGAGCCAGGTCTTGAGCAGCCTCTTCAGATATTCCTAGTGTGTTATGGATGTATTCTCTTTTCTGAGTGTGCCTTGCCTTTCCTGCCCCATCCTCCCAGGCCCCTGAAGCTTCAAGTCCAGCCTGAACCATATAGAAAGGGAGCTTTGAGTCTTACACAAAATTCCCTTATGACATCCCTTAGCAGTAACACAAGATTCACTGAAGGATTCACATGGTAAATATGTCTTAATGCCCCATGAGGGCTTTAAAATAATGTGTATTCTCTGCTTGTTGGTCATAATTTTATACAGTTTTAGTGGGAACGTGGGCATGTGAGTTTATTTGGCTATATTGCCATGAATGTGCACTTTCACAAACATATCTCCTACATCTACTATTTTTCCTACAGTCTTTTCCTCCCATATGATATTCTCACCTTAATTCAACCTTTTATCAAAATTTAGACTTAGGTCTGTCACCATGTGGACATGCTTTGTAACAAAATAGCTTCAACCGAGGAGGTCAGTGGAAGGCCTGGACCAGCTATCTTGGTTCCATGATAGTAAGCAAAGGATCACAAACTACCAGGTTAAGCTTAAGCACAAAGCAAAGTTGATTTAAGCATAGGTACACTCTCAGAGAGGGAGAGAAAGAAGGAGAGAGAAAGAGCAGGCTGTTTCTGAGAACAGGCTATTTCAGCGAAGTGAAGCAAGCCCAAAGCAAAGTATATCGAAGCAAAGGTACACTCTCGGGATGGGGCGGGGGGATGGGTGTACTGTTTCTGCAAATTGAAAGCAGCATTCCTATAAAGGCTTACGAGCGCTTTTTTTTTTTTTAAAGATGTTGGGGGTAGGAGTTTTTATTAATTAATTTATTTTTGCTGTGTTGCGTCTTCATTTCTGTGCGAGGGCTTTCTGTAGTTGCGGCAAGCGGGGGCCACTCTTCATCGCCGTGCGCGGGCCTCTCACTATCGCGGCCTCTTGTTGCGGAGCACAGGCTCCAGACGCGCAGGCTCAGTAGTCGTGGCTCACGGGCCTAGTTGCTCCGCGGCATGTGGGATCCTCCCAGACCAGGGCTCGAACCCGTGTCCCCTGCATTAGCAGGCAGATTCTCAACCACTGCGCCACCAGGGAAGCCCCTTACGAGCGCTTTTAAGGAGCATTTTGCAGAGAGGCGGGGGTGAGTGACAAGGATCATTATTTGACTGACAGTCCTGAGCTATGTAACAAGTTTTCTGCTGCGCATGCTCTCATCCTTGAATCCCCAAGAAATGCCTACTGGGTGGGGGGAGGGGCAAAACCACATGTAATTTATGGTAATTATGGTATAATGAGTTTGGATTTACTATAGGGTATACGCCTGTCTGGTCTGGGCATGCACAGCCTGGAGAAGTCCCCTTGTGTTACTGTGCCTCTCTTTATCAGGATAAGCTGCCCACCACCAGACCACAGTCTCTCCCGTTCTGGGTGGAGTCAAGGGAGAGTCCCCAGATGGCTGCGTGTGACTCAATTTCTTCTTCTTGTCTTTCTCACCACCGTCACCTCCTTGCTGCTAATGTCTGACTAACTACCTAACAGGTCTTCTTTGCATTCATATTTGCTCCCTAAATTTTCTCTATTACTTTATTTTCAATATGTTTTGTTTGGTGGGGTTTTTTTTTGGAAATTTAAAAATCTTATGATAACATTTACCTTGATTTCTTTAATTATTGTTCTACTGTTATTGATTTCTGCCATCTTATTTTATGCTTTATTTTCTACATTTTCTTTATTGTTTCTTTTTTTCCCTTCTTTGGCATCTTCCATTTTACAGGTCAAGGGTACTTATGTTTGTTTGACATTTGGGAATTTTTAATATTGTAATGGTTTTATACCTTGAATTATGTTAATTTTCTCCTCAATTTCTTACCCGTGGGTGAAAAATGTTCCCTGCCATATCAGTAGACAAAGGATGTTGCAGCCATCAAGTCAGATGTCAAAGCAGG
Source organism: Mesoplodon bidens (assembly GCF_964165515.1). NCBI lineage: Eukaryota > Metazoa > Chordata > Mammalia > Artiodactyla > Ziphiidae > Mesoplodon > Mesoplodon bidens. The sequence goes on from NW_027672123.1 coordinate 17,338, forward strand.
AACCCTCAACTGTGCACCTTGAGGGGATTCGGGATGGAGAAAAACAGGGTACTGATTCTAGAGTTAAGGTGCATATCAAAGGAATGATTTCACGGAGCCCAGATTCTTTCATCTTCTCATACATAGAAAAGTGCTAAAGTCCTTAACTTGAGATGTCTAGTTTTCTTTAATTAATAGTAACCTTTTGATGTTCTGACTACCTGGTTTTGGTTGACTCCTCCCTTAGGTCTTCTGAGCACTTCCTCAGAGTGATCTGACAGGCTGTGTTCTGGGCTTAAGTCCTCAGAAAATCTGCCAAATAAAACATAATTCTCCTTTTGGGTTGTGCATAGTTTTCAGTCAGCAGTCTTGGCAACCAATGAAGGGGCCCAGAGCAGACTTTTCTTCTTTGCCTGAACTCTATGAGGATCCAGAGTCCTGGCACCAGCAGAGGCTTCTTGGGCCTGTCCGCTTTCTCAGAGAGTCCAGGCGAATTTGGGTGAGTATCTCCTGGTTCTTGGATCTCCAGTTTTGGTTGATGATCCTAAGTTTTATTCAGTGGTGTTCAACTCTTCTCTTGAGTAGTAGGTTATCCTTGAAACTTGGTTTCAAGAAGAAGTACTTGGGTCATCCTCAGTGAAAGACACTGGGAAGATTTTTACTCAGTTTAAACACTGAGAGCTTATCCTCAGTAGAAAAACACTGGGAAGACTTCTGCTCAAGTGGGTTAGCCTCACTTAAAAGACACTGGGAAGATCTTGCTCAGTGTAGACACTGTGGTTTATCCTCAGCTGAAAGACTGGGGAGACTTTGCTCAGGTGAAAGACACTGAGTAAAAGTTGGACTGGGTAATTAGGTGGAAGACTAACCTGTCTTCCTTGAATTGGCTACTTTAATAGAGTTTGTCAAAATAAAAGTGATCTTCACAAATTGAACTCAGAATGGGGAACTTAGCTTTCAATACAAAAGAAAAGGGAACAACAGATTTCCAGCCTCCAACGGATATCCTGGCCAGGTTTATGTCCATACAAAATTTACATTTACAAGTGCTTACTTACTTGGGACTTAAAGAAAATCTTGCCCTAAAAACGACTAAGATAGGACTCTTTTATTGCATATGCAGTTAAGTTAGAAAAAGCTGGCTCGATAAAAACATCTTTTCAGAATTCTGACTTCAAAAAAACAAAAGGCTTTCTAGGGGAAACTTGCATTTCTCTTACTGTGTCTTTGAAATGTAAGTGTTCTGATATTCTTCTGTGTGTGTGTGTGTGTGTGTGTGTGTGTGTGTGTTTTGAGAACTTGGTCACTACCATCCAAAAGTACTTATATGGTGTACATTTGGCAGCCAGTCAAATAGACTGGGATTCTGAGCAGTCTTTTGTCTGACTGTACAACTCTCAGGGGCTTTTTGCCATCTTAACCTTCATTGTGTCAGCCTGTACAACAAAGACCATTACTTTCTTAAACTACTTTTGGGAGTAAACTTTCTGCATCTTATTTAGACAGCATCCTTTACACTCTTTTGTGGGGAAGCCTCTTGCGTCTTATTGGTTTGAGTCACTATTAAGGTATACCTCATTTATGGCCAGATGATGGATCCTTCAAATTGGAGAAACTTCTAAATTGGTAAATTTTTAGAGAGCTCTCATTATAAACAGCTGTTTCATTGGTTCCCATGGGGGGGCGGAAATGCTGGAAATTAGTCATATAATGGTTAACCTAAAAACTCCTTTAGTTTCAAACAAACCCAAAAAATTGGTTTGGGAAACCTTATTTGTGGTCTCTGCTTCCCCTAAATGGGTCTTACAGATGCTAATAAAAACATTAGAATAATTATTGTTAATTAGGTTAAGTAACAGGGAAAAAAACTGAAGGAAAAGCCTAAAAACTTTTTCCCAACAAGGTGGAAATTTTAAAGGGACTTCTCCTAAATGAATAAGAAATCTTTAGATGGTTATTTTAAAGTGGGATAAATAAAACAGACATTAATGAGATAAATCAAAGATTGGATACAATACTACCTAAGATTGGATGGGCCAAAGGGATCTCCTACTTGTCATCAACATTAAAGGGCCAGACCCAAACAAGTCTGCCCTATTTACCCCAGTTTAAAGTACGTATATTTTATTACATGTAAATTTTATACACGTAAAATTACACTGAGATACCTGACCAACAATTACTTGGGGCAAAAGTTAGACCAATTAATCAAGTTAAAAGATTGACAAAAGTGCCTGAGTCCCTTGGTTCAACCACTCTCTGGGGACCCCAGAGTCTTTATAAAAATTGGTATGTTTAAATGGGCATTGTGTAAGATAATTACCTCTCTTTTGCCTAATTATATTGTGTGGGATAGACATGTTTCACTGGGGAATTCTTCCCCTGCCTGATATTATAAGACGGCATATGAAGGAAATATTAATTAAACATACTAAAGGAAACCAGTGGGATTACCTGAGCCTATACAATATAAAGTAAGAACTGACAGCTAATATTTAAGGGATAATAAAAATAAATAATGGAGACTTTACTCTGGGTCTAACCTGTGCACTCAGAAAGAGGGTCTTTGTTGAATGCCTTATGCAAGTTTAGAAGGTATGATCAATTAAACCATAAAGTTCTAGACTATAGAATTCTGAAATTTCAGTCTAGTTGGAAATCTTCTCACTGAGACAGAAAAGCAAGTTAAAGAAAACGTAGTTGGGCAAATCAATCTTTTAATATTATTTAGGTGACAGGCCAGTTCTTTGGGGAATTAAAAGCAACTGTCTTTGTCTCGCAAATCGGTACAAATCAGAAATGTAAATACAGACCACAATGACCTGAGACTGAGCCTAATTAGCTAAATTAGGTAGAACCTGAAACCAAGGTTAACAAAGGGGAAAAAGTGGCCTTTTAAAACTCAAACTGCTGATTAGTCAGTCAAGAAGACGGAGGAGTAGGAAGATGTGGAGTTCATATCTCCCCACAAATGCATCAAGAATACATCTACAAATGGAACAATTCTCCCAGAGCACCTGATAAACACTAGCAGAGGACCTCAGGCACCTAAAAGGACAAGAAAGATCCCCACGTAAGCAGGTAGGACGAAAGAAAGAAGAAGGGAAAAGGAAGAGCAGATGAAGTGGGACGTGACCTGTGACCCTGGGTGGGGGAGCGGAGCTGAAGGTGAGAAGAGGTTCCCCGCATCTGGGGAAGCAGCGGGGAGAGAAGCTGGGGCAGAAGGAGAAATTTGGTGGCTCAGAGAACAGTGCAGCAACCAGTCTGTGGCAGGCAGGAGAGAGTGAGGCCTACACAAGTGGTCTGGCCACAGCTCTGCATGCCCCGGCCACTGGGGACCACTGGTGCACACGGGGGCTGAGTGTTGGAATGTGGGGTTTGAAGAGCAGACCCAGGAAGGGGAATGATGTTGGCTGTGAGGAGACAGCTCAAGGGGATAGGAGTGAGGAGCTCCACAACAAGGAATGCTCCTGGAGGAAGCCCAGACCAGCAGAGAAGCAAAGTGCCACTGCTGCGTGATGCACAAAGGGCGGGGCCCCCATTGCAGCCTCTCTCCTCACGCACTGGCCCCTGCCTCCACAGGCACTAGGAAGGGCTCCTGCCAGAGTGGCTCACAGGCCCCCAGCCATCATCACCTCAGCACTCTCCTGCTTGGGTGGCCCATTTGCCCAGCTTGCCACCTTGACTCCCTCCTGCCTGACAGGCTCGTACATCCCATAGCCACCCAGCACCCTCTCACCTGGGCAGCCTGCCTGCCCTGATTGCCGCTTCTACATCCTCCTGCCTGACAAGCTCGTGTGCTCCAGCAGCCTTGGGAGCAGACGCCAGTGGGTGGCCCACATGCAGAGACGGGGCTGAAGCCACAGCTGAGTTCCAGGGAACATGCAACTAAGGAAGAAGAGCTGAAATCTCTCCTCATGGCTGTGCAAATCATGGCATTACACTTCCTCTGATGGCTTCCTAAATTCAGCACCTGGGAACATCCCAATGGACAAGTGCTCCTGCAGCTGAGACAGGTCTGGCTTTAGCAGCTGTGGGTTTTGTGGGCACATACATGCTGGGGTTTGGCCAGGCCAGAGTCTGAGCTGCCTCCGTATCTCACATAGTGGGTCCAGGTACATAATTACTGCAGTCCTGGGACCTGACCTCAGTGGATCTGGGCCAGTGGCCTGGTGAAAATGATGCCTGAGTCACCAGGGCCAGTTGCCGCCATAACCACGGTTAAGGTGGGACTGAGAGCAGTACCAACAGCAGTGTACTTTGTAAGCCTACACAATGGGCGGAAAGGAGACAAAACAGAGCATACCCACAGGTGAACACCTCCAGAGGAGGAATACTCAATGGCTTCTATCCCAGTGGGGGTGCTCCAGTCCTCCCTACCTCACACCGCAGATCAGAAACACAGCTAAGAAACAGACCTGAGGGCCTCTGCTCCAACGACTAGGGATCAGAACCCAACCCTGACAAGGCAGTGACAGCCACAGAGGAAAGGGAAACTTCTGCTGAATAAAAATCAAAATTAAGAAAATCAACAGGAAAGATCAAACTTGGAAAATGTTTGCAATATCAATATCTGGCAAAGAACTCATATACAGATTAAAGAATTTTTACACTTCAAAAATAAAAAGACAATCCAATGGGAGAAAATGGCAAAAATATATTTATGGATATGTTTTATATATATAAATGTAAAGTATATGTATCCATGAATATATGCCTATTGGCTATTTGCATGTCTTCCTTTTATTTTTAAGTGCCTAATTACATTTTATATATATATACACACACTACTACATATAAAATAGGTAACTAATAAGAACCTACTGTATAGCACAGGGAACTCTATTCAGTACTCTGTAATGACCTATATGGGAATAGAAACTAAAAAAGAGTGGATATATGTATAACAGACTCACTTTGCTGTACAGCAGAAACTAACACAACATTGTAAATCAACTATACTCCAAAAAATTAATTAAAATATTTACATATATTGTATACAACATATATATTAACTATATATTATTTATATATATTAGAGATTGCTCCATCAAAGACGTACAAATTATAATTATGATGAGATACCACTACATACCACTATAATGTCTAAAATTTAAAAAACTGTTAATATCAAGTTTTGGTGTGGACCTAGAGAAACATGAATACATTGTTAATGGGCTTGTAGCATGAAAGCTTTAAAGTTAAATATACATTTACATATGACCAAGCAATTACCTAATAGTTCATACTTATCCAAGAGATATGAAGTCTTAGGTCACACAAATTTGTTCACAAAAATGTGTAACACCATTATTCATAATAGGTAAAACTGGATATGACCAAAATATCCAAGATTTTTTTTAAACATCTTTATTGGGGTATAATTGCTTTACAGTGGTGTGTTAGTTTCTGCTTTATAACAAAGTGAATCAGTTATACATATACATATGTTCCCATATCTCATCCCTCTTGCGTCTCCCTCCCTCCCACCCTCCCTATCCCGCCCCTCTTGGTGGTCACAAAGCACCGAGCTGATTTTCCTGTGCTATGCGGCTGCTTCCCACTAGCTATCTATTTAACGTTTGGTAGTGTATATATGTCCATGTCACTCTCTCACTTTGTCACAGCTTACCCTTCCCCCTCCCCATATCCTCAAGTCCATTCTCTAGTAGGTCTGTGTCTTTATTCCCGTCTTACCTCTAGGTTCTTCATGACCTTTTTTTTTTTTTTCTTAGATTCCATATATATGTGTTAGCATACGGTATTTGTTTTTCTCTTTCTGACTTACTTCACTCTTATGACAGACTCTAGGTCCATCCACCTCACTACAAATACATCAGTTTTGTTTTATGGCTGAGTAATATTCCATTGTATATATGTGCCACATCTTCTTTATCCATTCATCCGATGATGGACACTTACGTTGCTTCCATGTCCTGGCTATTGTAAATAGAGCTGCAGTGAACATTTTGGTACATGACTCTTTTTGAATTATGTTTTTCTCAGGGTATAGGCCCAGTACTGGGATTGCGGGGTCGTATGGTAGTTCTATTTTTAGTTTTTCAAGGAACCTCCATACAGTTCTCCATGGTGGCTGTATCAATTTACATCCCCACCAACAGTGCAATAGGGTTCCCTTTTCTCCACACCCTCTCCAGCATTTATATGGTACTGGCACAAAAACAGAAATATAGATCAATGGAACAGGACAGAAAGCCCAGAGATAACCCCACACACATATGGTCACCTTATCTTTGATAAAGGAGGCAAGAATATACAGTGGAGAAAAGACAGCCTCTTCAATAAGTGGTGCTGGGAAAACTGGACAGGTACATGTAAAAGTATGAAATTAGAACACTCCCTGACACCATACACAAAAATAAACTCAAAATGGATTAAAGTCCTAAATGTAAAGCCAGACACTATCAAACTCCTAGAGGAAAACATATGCAGAACACTCTATGATATAAATCACAGCAAGATCCTTTTGGACCCACCTCCTAGAGAAATAAAAACAAAAATAAACAAATGCGACCTAATGAAACTTAAAAGCTTTTGCACAGCAAAGGAAACCATAAACAAGATGAAAAGACAACCCTCAGAATGGGAGAAAATATTTGCAAATGAAGCAACTGACAAAGGATTTATCTCCCAAATTTAGAAGCAGCTCATGCAGCTCAATATCAAAGAAACAAACAACCTAATCTAAAAATGGGCAAAAGACCTAAATAGACATTTCTCCAAAGAAGATATACAGATTGCCAGCAAACACATGAAAGGATGCTCAACATCACTAATCATTAGAGAAATGCAAATCAAAACTACATTGAGGTATCACCTCACACCGGTCAGAATGGCCATCATCAGAAAATCTCCAACAAGATTTATATGGGTGAACCAGTTGTGGTATATCCATACAATGTCATATCATACAGCAGTAGAAGGATAGAATTATGAGGAATGCAACAAGGATGAATCTCAGAAACACTATGCTGAGAAAAAAGCTAGACACACAAGAGTATGTACTTTATGTTTCTGTTTATATGACTTTCTAGAAAAGGAAAAATGAATCTATGGCGACAGAAAACATATCAGCAGTTGCCTGTATCAAATATGGAGTAGAGAGTGACCGCAAAGAGGAAAGGGAAAACTGCAAAGGGGGGTAAATAGGAAAATTGTCTACCTTGATGGAAACAGAGTTACAAAATATTTACATTTGTCAAAATTCATTAAAGCGTACATTCAAGTTAGTATATTTTTTATATTATACCACAATATATTTCTTTTAATAAAATCATTATGAAGAGTAGGTAAGTGGGCAAAGGACCTGAACGCCAGCTTTAGCTATGTTAGAGCTGTCAAATCAAAAAAAGATCAAGTTGCCCCTAATTTAAAAACCAAGAAAATGCATAGAAGTTGAGGAAGAGAGATTTTAACTTATTTTAAGAGTGAGTTTTCTAACAATTCGAGCTTCCTAAAAATGAAACAAACTGATTTTGAGTTGGCAATTTCTTTCTCAGTGAGGACATTCAAGTACAAGATGACGATCATTTTTCAGGTATGTTGTAGAAGTGCCTTAGAGATTGAAATTTGCATTAACCAATATTTAAGATGATTCAATAACATCAGAAAATATGCTATATTTATATATGCTCTTTTATGGTAGAGTTCTGTCTATAATGTTTTCTAAAATATCCTTTGAATTAATATTTCAATAGTAGTCTCCAGTGCTGCAAATGTAGGCCAGAAAGTTAGATCTGTGCACAGTCTATTTTTTAAGAAGCTTGTAATCTGGAAGAGAAGATAGACAAAAATGTTGTAGCAAAATGCAGTAAGTTTCATAATAGAGATATCCTCATGCTCTTATATGACATGGAAGCAGTGTCACATTCTTAATATGTCATCTTTTTCTGAAATACTTCAGTATTAATTTCTAACAATGATAATAATTAATTAAGGCATGAATTATTTACGGAGAGATACTAGTTATTCCTAAAATATTTGGAGATTGTTTTAACATGAAGGTATTTCTTAGAATACCTCCAGTAAAGTTCCAAAACGTGTCTTTCAAAGCCTAAATGTGTTTGTACGATCCTGAAAACCTCAAGGAAAAATGTGAATGTTGCCGATTATCCACCATTTAAAGTTTTCTAGGCTTTGGCATTTTTCTGTAAGTATAAATAATTGACTATGAACTATGCAGAGTTGTTTTACCTGAATTTCTCTGAGATCCATCAGATGTGGCCATTAAAATGAGCCAATCTCCTCCATTACAACTACTCACTGTGCAGGCTTCTAGTCAAGCATTGGTGGAGATAGCGCAGCTCAATTTAAATGTAAAATTCAAGGTAATGTAACTAAACAAGTTAGTCCTATCCTTTTCCCCTTACTTTCCCTTAGAGAGTTTCTGAAGTTAGGGATTTGTAAAATGAAAGTATTAAACCAAATTTAATAGCAAAATGTCATTGATATCATGAGTGAAACCAAGCCCAGTTTCCATTTACCCCAAAGTATAAATTGCCTATCTGAGAAGCAGTTCAAATTTAAGTCATGTCAGATTGGTGGTCTTTCTGAGTTTCAGTTTGGAACTCTTATTTGAAGTCATTGTTTCATTCAAGAGCATCTCAATATCAATAGCAGGTTTTCTACTTCAGCAAAAGCCTTGATGTACATCAGTGCCATTGGGTCCAGAGGATAGCCTCTTTGTACGTTTTTTCTCCCAGTCTCACTGCAATGTTAAAGTCACTGATATCACAGAGCACATTTCTAATCCTAACTATATGCCCTAATTTGGGCAGAAATCCACTCCTCCACTTTTATGCAATGTATTAACAACCAGAAATTTAATTGTATTTGTTGAGACTGTAATATCAACGTGAAGCATTCCTTTTTTGAAGCTCAAATTCTTAACACTTGCTTTCCCCTTTGCAAGAAATACTTACTCCTTTACTCCCTTGTCCCCTTAGGCTACCTACGTCATACTTCAGTTAAGAAGACATTTCACAAGGGATGCCTTTCCTCATCCTTCCAGGTGAGAAAGGCTCCCTGTTCCATGGCTCACAGTACCCTGTCTATATTTACTACAATTAGTAATTCTTCTTTAGACTGCAGGCTCTAAGAAATATGGACAATGCTTGCTTTTCCACACCTTGTATTACCAGCACCTAATGCAGTGCCTGGGACCTAGTAGAAGTTCTATAAATATGTAATGATTGCTGAATGAATGAATGAATGAATGTGTTAGTAACAAGATAAATGCATAAATCGTATTTGTAAAGCACAATACAAAGTAATTTCATTAATACTCACCCACTTATTTGTACCTTTATACCCTTCTCTTCATTTATATATCTTAGAATTACTTTTATCAGCAGGGATACAGGATTTAATGATGAAATTTTGAGGAAATGTATTAGAAATATTTGTGAGTGAGTAAGCACTATGCCATGGTGAGAGAGAGAAAAAAAATAAAAGCTATTGCTATATTCTTGACTCAAGTCATACTCAATATTATTTGTTACATATTATATTACACACACAAATGCATTCTCACTGGCATGGTATCACCTACATTATTATAATTTCCATTTCCTTCCCAATCCCTCTAAAGCCCATACCTGACCCTTAGACTTATTAAATTGCATTGTTTTAAACCACTTCTCCAATTTGTCAAGGTCATATTACGGTCATGTTGAATTTTGATCTTGACAAAGTATTAATCAGTCTTATCAACTAAAGAGAACTGTAAATGACTAAATCCACATGCTTTTCTATCATCCTAGACTTGATGAAAATATTAAATAGCCTCTGGCCCAGGATTGACCTCTACATATAAAACTTCTGTCCACTTTGGTTGAGGAGGAACTATAAATGAGTTTCATTGTTCTACCTACTTTGTTTCCAATAAATAGGTCTCTGGTGCTGATCTATTTTTATAAATTTGTGAATGAATTCCATTTGTAATATTTTTATAATATTAATATTTAATGTCTGATTTCAAGTCGTGGATGAAAAAATGCTAACATCAATGAAAACTACTACTTGCCCAAATAGATTAGTAATAGTAAGAACAGGTAAAGTAGATTTAAAACCTACTGTCATGTTTATTTACTTTCCTGAATTGTTCCCACTGTGCCACTTCCTTACGTTCTGAATATGACAGGTTCATGCATGACGTCCTCCTCTAGATGCTGTGCCATTAAGAAATCTCCCTGATTATAACAGGTGATCATCTATGATGGATAATAAATATGCTTGTGCATTTTCAATCACAAATCCACGTCTTGCACACTGAAATGATTTTACTTGTTGCTTGATCACGGGGACTTCTTCCTCTGAATAAATAAGACTTGACTTTGCCTCTTTATGCAGTCATCTGTTCACAGTTCTGCCTCTCTCCAGTAGACTGTGTCTCCTTAAAGACAAATGAATATTCATTCATCTTTGATCCCCTTTGCTTAGCATGCATAGTAATTGTTCAACAAATATTTGTTTAATAAGTTAAACACCAATATGCCGTGAAGTAGGAAAATCTGGAGATGTGAGTGGTCAAGATGGGGGGTGTGATTAAAGGACCCCTCTGAATTCTAAGAACAACATACTTAGGAGGGAATGCATGAATAATCAACGGGGCTGACTACTTGACAACTAGTATGTATTCAACTTTCAAATTCTATATTATAAGCATCCCTGAGTGTACTTTGAAATGGATAGACAGGAATTTTTATTTTATTTTTTCTAATGAGGAAGCAGTGTAGGTCTCTATTCTCATGGCCTCTGTTGCTTCCTATGAATATTTCTCCAATATCTTGACATAATCATTTTCAGGAAGCCAAGAGAGTCCAAAAGAAAATGACAAACAACAGAAATTGCTTTCATTTTCTAGTGTTTGGAAAAACATAAAAATAGGTTTAAGTTTTTCAAACATACTTAGATTTCATGAGATTTTACTTGGTTTATAATCAATATGATAAGATGCATATATATGTGTATAGAATCATCATTCATTTTAAATTGGAAATAATGTGTATCCGCATGGCTGATCTGCAAACTGTCAATAATAAGAACCAAGCTTATGTCCTCCTAAGTCTTTTGTAGCCCCATTTTAACACATTTTCTGAAAGTTATTTCACTTCAACCACTCTAGATACTTTCTAAAAAAACAATAGATGACTTTTTAAAATTTTCCTTTCAAAATGAAAATATTAAAATATGCTCTACAAATTGGTGCAATAATGGAAGCTACAACTTACCATGTAAGTTTGTTTGTAATTGAGCAAAATATGTTCCAATAATTTTTGCATTGTATTTGCCTTTCTCTCTGTAATTACTAACCCTTTTTCTTTCACTATGGAATGTGAATTTTGATTTCTCATCTTCAAATTTGCCTTTAAATACATTTCTACCCTTATTTTTCTTCCATCTGGAAGCTAAGTTTTCAAGAGAAAATTTGTTGCCACAAATATTGAATGTCTTCATATTAGGAATAATTCTAATGCAACTACTTTGTACTTGGAAATGTGCCACTGTGTTTAGGAAGGCTAAACACATACTTTTGGGTAAGTTCAAAAAAGATTACTCCAATGATTCAACCAAGTATATTTCACGCATATTGATAAGAAATTTCAAACTAATTGTGTGTGATAGCCATCAATTAAAGACGTAAAATGAATGCCTGCTATTTTAAAACATAGTTAAGCCAAGGAAAAGCTGTGCATAACTAGCATGTTCTGTAAAGATAATTGGCTCACTAACTAAATTCTAACAGCCCATTCACATTTCTAGATTTTAATTGAAGAATGGATGGAAATAGTAAGGTGAGCTCATTGCCCAATACACATAAGCATGGGACAATTTTAATTTCTGCAGAGATGCCCATATTGTGTGAAATCTTATTAATATTGTGATGGAATACAGTGAATCATGCTGTGAAAGAAGCACACATTTGTTGTACGTGTGTTCACACACACACACACAAACACACAGATACACACACATTTCTTTTCTCTCCTCTCTATTCTCATTTCAGTCCCATTTTTCCTCTTCTTAGATAACTGGTATCATGAATTGAATATAAATACTTTGAATCCATGCTTGAACTTTTTACTATATGCAAATGAATCCATGAAAAACACATGATTGCTTTGAGTTTTAAAAATTTGTAGACATGTCATCATGCCAAATATGTAATCTTAAAAATCATTTATCATGTATATAATTAATTATTTCGAGTGAAGTATTGCATTGCATCTTAAAAACAGTTTATATATGTCTTTTGTAAGCAGCATAAACTGGAATTTTTAAATTTATTTTTATTGTCTCTGTGATCAAATGTATTGTGATTATTGATCTATTTCTCCTTTATTTTTCCATGTTTCATCCCTCCCGGTACTAACTTCGTTTAAACACATTTTTCATTCTCTTTTTATGGTCTACCTTTTTATGAATCATATATGAAGTCTTCATTTTTAGTGTTTTCTGAAAAATTTGACATATATTTCTAACTTGAAAAAGTCTAAAACTAATTATCTCATCTTCCTCCTAAGCGGTTCATGGACCCCTCAAATTTTAAATCTGATCTCCAGTATTTCAGTATATTATCTAGTGTTTTAGTTTTACTTTGTACATACCCCCATTGGCTATTATTTTTTACACTCAACCGTTATTCAGATTCATTCCAACATTACAAATTTCTTTGCTGGTCACTGTTCAGTGCACCTTCCTACTTCTTTTTATGCTTATTTTCTTTCTTACTGAAGAACATTCTTTGTACAATGGTCTCCAATCTTGCCTAAAACACATGAGAATTATGTGAGAACTTTTTAAAGCTCCCATTATTGAAACACCGCCTAGATCACTGGTTAAAAAAAAAAAATCTCCAAGTATTGGCTTCAGACATCAGAATATTTTTTAATGCCTTCAGACAATTCCAATAGCTGCTGCTACTGCTTTAGTCATTTTGTTGTTGTTGTTGGTACAGTTTGTGGGTGGTAATTCCTCTTTGTCTATGAATGAAAATTTCTTTACTTCTTGTTCTTGAGTAGTTTTTTAAAATGAGGTGTAGAATTTTAATTTGGACAGCTATATGTGCTCAGTACTTTGAAGATTTTATTCTATTGTTTTCCAGCATCTACCTGTTTTCTGATAAGACAACAGCATCTACCTGTTTTCTGATAAGACAACAGATATTTAAAGCCAGCCCTCAAAAACAAGGCTTATTATTTCCAGGGCCCCCTTGAATTTCTTGGTTTCAACTCCTCCTCACTATTCTAATGTTGAATTTGTTTTTTCTCCTTAAATCCTGAGACTGGGGATCCCCCCCCCATTTTTTGTAAGCTTGTTCATTTTCTTTTTATGTGTTGCTACATGTAAAAGCAACATATAAAAGAAAACACAAGTATAACAAACTGTGTGTTCAGATTGCAAGAAAGGACTCTCAATATCAGTTCAGCCTATCCTATTGACTGAAAGCATTTACCTTGTTTCTTTTACAACTAACTTGAATATTATGAGTCTTACATCTAATATACAGTACTCTTCACCCTTCTTGGAACGTCTATGCTCAATAAGGACATTAGTTGATTTGTCACTAATATTGCTTTCCCTACATGTGAGTGCATTCAGAGTTCTATCCTGTCCCATATACATAGCATAATCTTATATTTTGTATCTAACTGGCATCAGTTTTCCTTTTTTTTTTTTCGATTTACTTTTAAGGTTTACTTTTAGCAGGACTGTACTGAAACACTCTTACCCCTTAATAGATCTAATTGTCTGGACTTAAAATAATAGATTTCTCTATCACAGGGGCATTTGTCTGTACAGATACTGATTTCTGTTCTCTGCACATGTTTTCATGTTATATGCCCAGTGTAATATGAAGCGAGTTAATTTATTGTGTTGCATATAGTAAAGAATCCAGCAGAATAATGTTATTTAGGGTTTTTTTCATTATTTCTATGAATAACAACAACATCAACAATAATAGTAATAGAAAAGATAATTTCTACCTATAGCAAGTCTCAGTTTTTTCTTAAATGCAGTAGAAGGCCCTTCACACTCTATTTGTCAGCTTGGCTTCAGGTTTTCATATTGTTGGCTAGAAGACAGATAAAGGGGATTATGGACAGAACTGAGCCTGGTTTCTGCTAATCTCCAACTTGAATTCTTTCAAGGGTTGCAAAATATGATTCAAGTATTTCACAGGCCTTTATAACCTTTGTCATCTGTCTGGTATATGTGCCATCATGGGTGGATTTGGAACTGACATTTTATATCTCTGATCTCAACTGTATAAATATTTGTTTAGACTGACTATCAACATAGAACACAGACATTCTCTTCTGATGTATGGATGATAGAATAGTCCTTAACTGGGCCCCTAAGGATGGGGCAGGCACAAACTAACAGAGGGCAATGAGGCAAATTTTCAATGAACTCAGATTTTATATTTTCCTTTAGGTAAAAGAGTGGTTGCTTCTATACCAAAAAACTATTTCTTATAATTTGGGTTACATTAAAAATATCTCAAATATACAACCATTTATCTGAATCTATAATAGTGACTTGGTTTTCTCAAATACATTATATATGGAGTCCTTTAGACTGGAATTAAATTAATCATGGTTGTTTTATTTTTTTTTTCTATAGACTTCCCAGCTATTTTCCCCTAGGAAAACTCTCTTAAATAATCAAGAGAAATATTTTAGGCAACATTATGTAAATCATCACCCTTATTAGATGAATTAATATTCTTGAAGTTATAGCTCATTTCATGGAAATCAGATTAACCTGATGTTATGGGCATTGTCATTTATCAGTAAGTTATTTGTTAATATGCTCAGTATGTGACATAAAATATGTAACTTTAATAAGAGAATGGATCACCTCAAATAATTTAGCAAATCTTGAAAATGATAAGGATTAAAATTGTGGATGTATAAAGGACACAGAAGCTTGGAGAACTTTAAAACCATCTATTTCTCTCCTGTTTCCCTCACACAAGGAAATGAAGGCTGACACTTTAGCATGGTTTGGAAATCCTTCTAAAAATTATCTGACTTTCTCTTAGAATTAACAAGTAATTTAAAGTTTTAAGAACTGCAGAACTGATCACATGAATTACCATAATTTAGTCAAGAATTTTTTTGAATATCCACCTTTTGACAAACATTGTACATATATATATACCAGGTTGTAGAGATGAATAAAATCATCCTTAGTCTCAAATAACTGAAAGAAAAATCCCCCAATATTAGTGAATACTGAGGAATTCAGGATGATGCTATGAGAAAATTTTTATAATGTGAAATTTATTAAGTTAAATAAAATATTGTGCTTTTGAGATTAGAATGACTTGGTTTTGTTCTAATGATACTGATGATAGACAGTGGTTGTATTTTGCAGAAGTTTTATGGGAGCAAAATAAAAACTTGATAATGTGATATAAATTTGGTCCCCCAAGGCGATTTTTATTGTTATTTCTATTGGTGTTGTTAATGAGAGAAATTTCTGTGAGCTTTTAGAAAAAAAATGTGGATATCAATATCTAATCAAAAAGAAGGACAAAATAATGGATAATTAGAGAATATATATAACCAGTAAGTTAAAAATATACTCACATGCTAAGGAAGCACAGTGGTGGAAGTTTTGCTCATCATAAAGCTTTAACAGTGAGTAGAAGGTATCTTGGTGTCTTGGGTGTGGGAAGATATGCTAACAACCAGTGATAGATCCGTTGTAAAATTTGGAACTGTTCCTTTGGTATTAAATTTCACTTAAGACCTGTGCTTCTGGACAGGATGGAGTAATAGGAACTGGATTTACTCTCCTGGCTTAAACTGCTAAAAGTAAAAAAATATATATATTAAACAATACTTTTAGACATTGAACAACAAACAGCACAAGACAACGGTTGTATAAAGCTGTTAATTATAATGATAACCCATAAAAACCAGTGGCATAATGTTTTGTGTAATACAGTTAAATGTTGGTGTTTGAACAAGTCCCTGGTCACCTGTGAAAAATAAAGGTGGATTCTCTTTTCATATTTATTAACAAAATGAATTTCATAGGGATGCAGTATTTAAATATGTTAAAATACTACAATTACTAGAAGAAAACATTTTTGTTTTATTTAATAAAAGTTAATTTTTAAAATTTTTTATATTTTTATGTGTTGCATTTATTGCTTTAAGATTATACAAATATGTTTTGATATAATTTAATACATGCAGCATCAACTAGAGTATTCAGTACACAGAGTATTCAATGGGTATAGGCTTAGTAGTGGGACCAAATTAGCCCTAGACTAAATTGTTTCACTTGCAGCCTAATAAGGCTTACAAGGAAGCCTCAAAATGATCAAACTATTTCTTAACTACCTCTTTGAGCAAAGTTACAAATATTTACAAAAATACAAATACGCCCTGCAACCAGTAAAGTAAAATTCACAATATCTGACATGCAATCTAGAATTACTAGGGATGCAAAGACGAAGGAAAATATAACCCATAACAAGGAGAAAAATTAATTAATGAAAACAGACTGAAAAAGGGTACAATCAGTAAACAAAGACATTCAAACAGTTATTATAACTAATTTTCATAGGTTCAAAAAGTTTAAAGGAAAGCGTCAACATCTTAAATAGACATACAGAGGATATAAAAATAACCCAAATTGAGTTCCTAGAGATGAAAAATATAGTTTCTGAGATGAAAAATAAACTGGATGGGATTAAAAGAGATGAGGCAATGCAGAAGCAAAGATTGACCTCCCTGCAAAAGCAAAAGTTTGTTATTATAATCTGTCCCACTGAGTAGTCCAAATATAAAGTCTGAAATGCAAAATGCCAGCTTGGTCATCTTTTTCCATTTCAAGTTTGCTTTACCCTTTCTGGTTTGTGCTTCCAAAAATAATTAAAGTATAAAATTATGAAAATTGTATTCAATGGTATTAAAATTAAGCATCTATCCATTTTATGGATTGCCCTGCATAATGCAAATATCTAAAATCTAAATATTATGTGTATATATACATATATGTATACATACATATATGGATATATATCTCACTAGCAGAATGAAAAGAAAATATGAAAGTACAACACAAGCAGTGGAGGAATATAGTAAAGGAAAGTAAAATGATAGTATTTTTGTTTTTAGATATAGTTGCCCTACGCAGTGGAAAAAGGATATACGGATTAGCATATTTTATTTTCTGAGAAGCATGAATCAATTTAAAAGATGAATTTAAAGAATCATTAATTTAAATACATAATCAGTCTTCAATTTTTTTGTTACTGACAACATCCCCTTTAAGATTTTCAAAATGCTGAAAGGTGGGATTCCAAGATTTTTAGTTGCTATAGAAGCAATTATTAGCAAATCCTTTCTTCTAATCTCATTACAGAAAATAGTGCCCTTTGTGCCCAGAGAACTCCCATTAGAACAGATAGCTAGTGGGAAGCAGCCACATAGCACAGGGAGATCAGCTGGGTGCTTTGTGACCGCCTAGAGGGGTGGGATAGGGAGGGTGGGAGGGAGGGAGACGCAAGAGGGAAATGATATGGGAACATGTGTATATGTATAACTGATTCTCTTTGTTATAAAGCAGAAACTAACACACCATTGTAAAGCAAGTATACTCCAATAAAGATGTTAAAAAAAAAAAAAGGAACTGCATTTTGGAGCAGCTCAGAACATAGGGTGTACCAATCTGGAGCTATCCGACATTTCCTGTGTCTGATTAAATATTGTGTATATATGCTATGTATTTATATCTCCATCTAAATATACATCTGTATCTCCTACAATACTCTCTCACATATAATGAAGTCACAGTTTCCAGATAGTTGTTCTGGTAGTCATTAGACAAAATATAGTCTCATTTATTTAAAAAATGTGAAATGAGAGAAATGTATGAAAAACTTGATCCATCTTCTGACTGAATTTGTGGTATTGGTACCTTCAGAAGAGGAAATAATTAATTTATCGTAAATTATTTTATTCCTCATTTATTAGAGAGGAAATTTATAAACTGAAACTGTTAGGGCTTAAAGGGTTTTTTTCCAGAAGATAATATCTGTGGTTCTCACCTTACACTGAGCAGTATATCACTAGTAAACAATCAGACAAATAGGTACATTATTAAGTTATTTTATTTTCACCTGGCTTTTTAATACTATCATCTGATATACATCATATTAATTGACACTGCAATTTCTTCCTTGATTTGTATATTTTTTTCTACAAACACTTTGCATTCCAACTTCCACGTATCTGATTTACTCATCCCTGTGATGGTCTTCATCTTCAGACATCTTGCTGTCTGGGCTGTTCAACCCTGTGACAGTAAAAGCACACTCACTAGGGACTAGGAGTTTGAGAAGGACTTAGAAAATTGTTTGGAACCTGAAAAAAATGGCTCCAGAATATGAAAACAAATCTGCAAAATGGAGATCAAAACTTGTGTAATTAATATTCTCAACTAATATTACTACAACAGCAGTGTTACTCAGCTTTCATATAGTTATCTATAAATTATATTGGATATGTGACTTGGGCACATTTTAATGCATTTGATAACATTTAGGGTAAAGCTTCTAAAAGGGCAATTGCCTAGGACTGAGGAAGGTTTAAAAATGGCCCTGCACAGAATGAACTAGAAGTGACTTCAATGGGAGGCTGAGGCAGAGATGCTGGACCCGGAGAGTGACACAGCAGGCGTACATTGGAGAGAGCTTTCCTATATAGGAGAGCATGAAGGGGGAGCATGAAGGTAGTGGACCCTATAATGAGAATCCTAGGATTGCTCCTAGATTTCTAACTTGGATAAATGACAGGACGGTACTCTTTGGTGAATACTAAAGGAACAGCAACAGCAGCAAAAGTCTAAGAATGGAACTTTAACAAATCACAATGCCAGCTTTAAAGTAAATTTGGCATTCTTCCCTTTTTGAATGAATGAAAATACATTAATTAAAGACATACACGGGCTTCCCTGGTGGCGCAGTGGTTGAGAGTCCGCCTGCCGATGTAAGGGACACGGGTTCGTGCCCCGGTTTGGGAAGATCCCACATGCCGCGGAGCGGCTGGGTCCGTGCGCCATGGCCGCTGAGCCTGCGCATCCGGAGCCTGTGCTCCGCAACGGGAGAGGCCACAGCAGTGAGAAGCCCGCGTACCACACACACACAAAAAAGACATACACATTCACACACCTGCTAATATCTGCTCTTCTGCAATCGTGTTTTCTGTATAGTGTCTAAATATCTATTCCAGTTGAAGTAGTGCTTAAACACTTCAATAGGCCTCTTTTCAGCCAAAAAGAAAAACTGTCTATGACTGTTTCAACATATTTTAAATATATGTATAATCATTGCCAACTTGTCTGCTTTGCAGATTCTAGTTTCCTATACAATATTTAATATCTCCCTTTATTGAAAATGTCATTGCTCAGTATTATGATTGTTTTTCATTTTGATTATATGTCTGAATATTAGAATTATTGATTAATCTCTTTATTAATGGAATAATCTCAGCACAATGTTAAATACACTTCTTCTCTACCATTATTATATGTTATTTTAAAGATTTTTCATACAGTTATTTTAAATGGGATTTTCAGATTTTTCAGGCTTTTTGAAGTCAGTAGGATAGGCTCCAGTGAGTAAAAGAAATGCTGAAGAACAACAATATGAATTAAACAAATTTAAGTAGTTAAGAAAGCACTAATCTAGTCATTGAGAAATGTATACTAATATTTACATAGTATGTATATATAAATCAATAGTTTCTAAATGAGATAATCTACTGAACAAAATATCTTAAAATATGAATGAAAAGATGTTGTAAAATCTCTATATGATTAAAGTACAAAAATTTTTATAAGCTTGGAAGATAAATAATAAGTGCATTTTTGTCTGGGAGACAAGTTGTTATCTGGGAAACCTCAAGACATTTTGTAGATTATTGAAATCACTTTACTATCAATCTTGAGCATTTCTCCTATCAACTCTATAATTAGTATTGGAAATTACCATGATGACTCTATTTCACTATCAGGAACATTGAAGAAACTATTTCAAGTGCTAAACATTGGTTTTAACAAATAAAAAACAATTCATCTGAAGAAGATGTTACAATGAGCTGAGGAATTAAAAGATCTCAAAGTAGAGAAATTTCACTGACTGCAGTATAAACAACTTGAGGGTAGAGAGTGTCTGTTTTTCCTGTTTGCCCTCCAAATTTGGGAACAGTTTTATATGCACGGTGCAGGGTAATAAGCAAATGTTTAACAAATGAAAAGTACTGAATTCATTACCTTGTGGTACAAATTAGGATTTCTTTTGTACTGTAACTAGAAGATTTTAACTTCAGCATTATGAATTATTAATGTCTTTATCTGATTCCCAGTTCTGTGTCAACCAAACTTATTTGAGTGATAATTAGAGGACTTCATGTTTATCCTATCTTCTAGGATTTCACTTTTGCATATCTGTTAATTCATAATTTTGACATTTTTATAGCACAACCAAAGACTATAAAAACACATAGAGCAAGCACTTGCCAAAGAACTCTAAAGAAAACACATCTCAGATATGAAATTAGATCCATGCTTGGTTCTACTTCTAAGTGCTTCATCTAAAGAGAGACGTGCAACACTGCTGCATGAATTAATCACCTAGGGTGACTTTTAAACCTACCAACAGCTGGCCCCTCTATCATATCTGATTTTATTCAATAGTCTAAGTGATAATAATTTCTGGATCAAGAACTTTATTTTACTGGTTGTAAAGGTGGGCACATGCACACGCACACAATCCCCAGTGCTTTTAAAAATTGTGGGACAGAATTAATCATAACTATTGAGTTTAAATGCCATTTATCAACTTATTAAAGTGCAAGCATGCAGGGAAAATAAGCTAAAGACAAGACTTTCGTTTTTCAATTTATTTTTTAAAAGTCTTGTAGAAATCTTTATGAAATTAACACAAAATGGTGGTACCAAAAATCTTTTGGCTTTGTTTATTCCCTAGTCTGTGGCAATGTAAAGAGTGGAAGTTAACCCGGAATTTAAGTTAAGGAAAGCTATATTGTATTAAGTTTAGCCAAAATTCTCTAACTTGCCCTATTTTTTCAAATAAATAAACTTTCTATTCTCTTCCCTCTCTCCTCATCTCCCTTAAGGTATGTCAACTCTAACCCCGCCCCCCCATACACACACCTTGTTGCCTCTGATATTATCTCCTCTACTAGAGGCGCTTTTGTACTTATTGCTACACGATAGTTCAACAATAAAATGTGATAAATGCAGGCAAAGGTGTTTCAAGAAAGAAGGTAAATGTCCTTACACATTTTCAACATAGAAACAAAAAGTTTACAAAACAGCAAAATTAAAAAAAAATAGTTATAGATAAAGTTTGCAGATAATGTTGTCATCCCTCTTAAAAGAAGAGGGATAAGGCACAGAAGAAATGTAGTGTTGAGGACAATGAAAATCAGCAGTTATTGAAATCTATTTATGCTGCATTCAATGGATTTAGAAGACAGAGGCTTGAGTGCTGTCGTTATTACTTGTTTGCCATTTGATGGTGGGCAAAATATTTAATTTCATTGGGTTTCTCTTTCTATGCCTCTAAAATGTGGATTCCCAGGCTAAGAAAATATTTCAAATCTTTTCTAGGTCTAAAAGTCACAGACCTTAGTGTACCCTTTCTAAAGGCCACATTTTCACAAAAGATAGCATTCTTGTAAAACACCTTTATAGAAAGAAAAAGCTATAGTTAGAAAGCCCACTCAGTGTCCAGGGTTTTCTGAAGTCGTACTGCTGTTTGTAACCAGGTGTAGGCCAGTAGGACAACACATTTGCTTTAATAACTGTCCAGATTTCTTGGAGTT
The DNA here is from genome assembly GCF_964165515.1 of Mesoplodon bidens. Taxonomy (NCBI): domain Eukaryota; kingdom Metazoa; phylum Chordata; class Mammalia; order Artiodactyla; family Ziphiidae; genus Mesoplodon; species Mesoplodon bidens. The sequence goes on from NW_027672123.1 coordinate 39,213, forward strand.
AAAGATAAGTCTTTCATTATTCTAAGTGTTGACCTAAGAAATTATTGAAAATAAGAATTGTTCTAATTTACTTCTTGAATTGCCCAGTTCTTACATGGCCTGACACGAAAGGCGATTTAAAAGATTGCATTTAAGTTTGGACATATAGCCTTCATCCTGCTGTTTCATCACAGACCTCTTACAAGATAAACACGTGCAACCATTTTGAGTTTCTGAATGGGAGTGCTCCTTATAGTATTTTCCCCTTATAAATTTCTTGCCAACTTACTCCAATTTGAATGCAGGTAGAAATTTATAAATTTCTCCAAGAACTTATTTTTATTTTTATGAATCTTACTGATTTTGTGTTAATACCGAGGACTTTATCAAATTCATAGACATTTGATCGAATAAAAAGCAAAAGCATAATTCGGAAAAATCCAAAAACCTCAAATAGAAAATAAGATGCTATGTTGTTAGTAACAGAAATTAGCACAAATAGACTGAAAAACTGACCACCATTGTAAACTGAGCTTTTAACTATGGCAGTCGCCAGGAAAAGGAGGGTTACTCCTCTTTTTTTTTGCCTTCTTTTAACAATCTCGAAAATTAAAGAAAGATTGAAATGACAATAAAAATAATTTATTTCCCAAACCATTTGAGAGTAGTTGCTAACACAATGCAATGTCTCCCTCAAATCCTCTAGTATTTCCTACAAACACACATCCAAATATAATCATGAAAATAAGGAAATTAACACTGACACATGACCACAGAGCTACTAATCCTCAGACCCCTTTCAAGTTTTGTCAATTATCCCCATCATGTCCTTCATAATAAAAGGATCAGCCCAGTGTCACATGTTGCATCTAGTTGTCCTGTCTCTTTAGTTTTTTAATCTGGAAAATTTTCTCAGGCTTCCCTTGAATCTCATGAACTAGAAAGTTTTAAAGAATATGGATCAGTTATTTTGTAGGATTTAGCTGTTTGTATTTGTCTCATGATTATTCAGGATATGTGTAGCTGGCAGGAATAACACAGTGGTGAAGCTCTGTTCTTCTCACTGCTTCCTATCAAACAATTTTGGCAAACTTTTAACCTGTAACCTTACTGGAATATCATGTGTCTCATTTGATTAAGGTGTATCACCCAGTCTTCTCCATTGTAAAGTTATTTTTTTCTCCTTCATTATTAATAATTTTTGTGGTAAGGCACTTTGTAATTATGTAAATATCCTGTTCCTCATCAAACATAATTTACTCAATTTAATTATTTAAATCAGTATGAACTCATAGACTCCTATTTTATTCAATTGACTATAATACGTTTCTGCCATTATTTATTTTGAGGCTGAGATGGTTCAAGATTTGTCCAGTGGAAACCCCTTCAGTTTGGCTTCTATATCCTTTGATGTTTCCCAATTATTCTGTGATATCTCCCTTCTTTTTTTTTTAACATCTTTATTGGAGTATACTTGTTTTACAATGGTGTGTTAGTTTCTGCTTTATAACAAAGTGAATCAGTTATACATGTATCCTCATATCTCTTCCCTCTTGCATCCCTCTCCTTCCCAACGTCCCAATCCCACCCCTCTAGGTCACAAAGCACCGAACTGATCTCCCTGTGCTATGCGGCTGCTTCCCACTAGCTATCTATTTTACGTTTGCTAGTGTATATATGTCCATGCCACTCTCTCACTTTGTCACAGCTTATCCTTCCCCCTCCCCATATCCTTAAGTCCATTCTCTAGTAGGTCTGTGTCTTTATTCCCGTCTTACCCCTAGGTTCTTCATGACATTTTTTTTTTTTTAGATTCCATATATATGTGTTAGCATACGGTATTTGTCTTTCTCTTTCTGACTTACTTCACTCTGTATGACAGACTCTAGGTCCATCCACCTCACTACAAATAACTCAATTTCGCTTCTTTTTATGGCTGATCCCTTACTTCTTGAAACAATAATATGTTCTAGGGTCATCTTATATTTTCCCTGTAGCGGTTCTAGAATCAGCCATTTCTCCAAAGAGCTTTAGTTCCTTCAGTTGGAGAGCTGTATTTAGAAACCAAGATCTGGACACTAGGTGTATTCATTGCTCTTGGGAAGCAGTGGTCCCAGGTACTCTCAATAGGCAGAGCTAGGGGATTTATGTACATATATACATACACACATATGAAAACACATATTCATAACCATTTACACATATTCACAAACACATTCATAAACATATGCATACATATAGTCTATGTTTTTTCTATAATGTCTCTATATTGAAAATCATGTGTTCACATTAACATCCTCCACTCCCTTTCAACACCCTTTCATTCTAGTTTTTGCCCTTTTCATATTTTAACTCCCTCCACAGATATTAAAATAACACTGATTACCATATTCTTAATATCCTTAATTATTTGATCAATCTTCCTGTATTTAAGTAAATTCTTGTAGCTGCCACTTTCCCATCTGCACATTTTCTCCACCTGGCACGGGTTAGGACAATCTGTACACAGTGGTTGCCCAGGCCACTTCCTCATGTGGATGCCCTTTCACACGAATCAGACTTCAGCAGTCAACTCCAGGCTCCCTTATGCAGACATCCTCTCCCCTTTCTCAGACTCTGAGACCCAATGCCAAGTCATTTGGTTCCTTGAATGCCCACCTCCCCCATGCTGACAAAGGGTTATTTTACCTCACTTAATGGACTAATTTGTTCAAGAAGGGAAGGGATCACAACACTATAAAGCAGTTATACTCCAATAAAGATATAAAAAAAAAGGGAAGGGACAAGGAAGGGGATGAAGAAAGGGAGGTGGACAGGGATGAACAGGTATCTTTCCTTTCTAAACAATATTTGAAGAGGCCCTTCATTTAGAAGTTGCAAAGACATTATGAAGTAGCAGCTGAAGAACTGAAACAATGACATATATTTACACATCTGTATCCCTACATCTATGACACACAATGTACACCTAATTTTATAGCAACCAAAATATAATTTAACAAAACTTATGATGCTTAGCCATACACTTTAATACTCAGCAACTTAAAAAAATGTGCAGTGCCATTTGGCTGTTAACTATCATCCATTTATATGAATGGATGTGTAAAACTCCTAGCCAAGAGTGCTTGGGATAGCATCTCTACTGATCCTTACTGGATCCTCTTCTTCTTTTGTCACTCTTTTCAGTCATTTGTTGATTCTCGATTGTATCTCATTGGTGACTTGCATGACCATTGGTAATCATATCTGGGAAAATACCCCAGCTTGGTGTCTCTCAAAGGGCTGACTGAAAACCACCTGCAACAGAATCAACTGTGGTACTAGATAAAATTCAGGTCCACAGGCCCTGTTCTGATTTCCTGCTCAGAAGCTCTTTAGAGAGTAATGAGTATTTGGAAAATACCTTAGCTAATTCTCACACATTAACACTGAAACCATGGTGGAGTTTGCATGTCTACAATTCCTCAAAGTTCACGGTTTAAAACACATAGGTCTCACCAACTACAGTTCTTTTATTTTAGCTTCATCAATTCACATTTGTTATTTAAGCAACTTGGAAATTGCCAGATGTGTGAATAGCCGCCAAAGTAAAATGTATCTGTCTTTTGCAAAAATGTCTTCTACCAAATGTCTCTACAAAATGAAATGTAAATACCTTCTAAGATCTTGCTTGGAGGAATCTTACAGATTTTTTAAATCTTCCAGGTTTTAGGGAATAGCAAGTGCAAAGGCCCTGATGTTGGGAAAGCCACTGCAGAAAGAAAATCTGGATGTGTGTGTGAGAGAAGAGTAGTAGTAAACGAGCTTGGAGAGTAGGGCAGAAGAAATACTGAATAAAGCATGTGGGACAGGTAAAAAGTTTAATTTTTATTCTAAAGTGATGGGAGCAGGTTTTGGGAAATAATGTGATATGATTCATGTTTTTTTTGTGATTATTCTGGCTATTGTATTGGTTATAGACTATAAGGATTGGGGCAAGAGGGGAGGAAGCAAGGAGGTTGTGGAAGAGGCTGCCTGTTGCATTAGATGAGGCAAGCAATGATGGCTTGGAGTAAGTAAAGACGGCAAGAGTAAGGTGAGAGGTAGGTGGATTCAGGATGTATTTTCAAGTTAGACTGGCAAGAATTTCTGATGGACTGGACACAGGAATTGTGGGAAAGTGAGAGTTCAAGGATGAATCTAACATTTTTGGCCTGAGCAACTGGATGAGTTATGGAGCCAGGAAAAACGGGAGTGCAATGGATGGATCAAAGCAAAATATTTAGTTTTATTTGCTAAGTTTGAAATGTCTATTATGCATAGATTGGAGATATTTAGTGGGAAATTGGAATTAGGAGTCTGGAGGTTAGGTGAGTGCTTAGGGCTAGAAGTACAAATTGGGGAATCATAAGTCATCTTCCCATTCAAGTAATGGGACTAGATTAAAACTCATCTAGTTAAGGTAGATGGAGAGTGAAGGGGGCCAGGAATGAGCCTTAGGGCATTCTAAAAGACGTTGAGGGATGGGAGGCATCACCAAGGGAGACTGCCAAGGAATGGTGAGTGAGGAGGGGAGAAATCTAGGAGAGGATGGTGTCCTGGTAGCCAGTGAAACAAAATATTTATTCTGAAAATGATGAGGTTCATTTCCCAAAGTTTCTTGAATTGATGATCATTTGAAACTTGGTATTTTAAAAAGAGCTTTAGCAAACAGAAAAGAGAATAATTTTCTATCATGAGTGACTGATTGCAGTAGCATGGGGAATGGAAAAGTTGTGAAAAGGGAATCAAGAATCTATGTAAAAGACAATTTTTTTTTTTTTTTTTTTTTTTTTTTTTGCGGTAGGCGGGCCTCTCACTGTTGTGGCCTCTCCCCTTGCAGAGCACAGGCTCCGGATGCGCAGGCTCAGCAGCCATGGCTCACGGGCCTAGCCGCTCTGCGGCATGTGGGATCTTCCCAGACCGGGGCACGAACCCGTGTCCCCTGCATCGGCAGGCGGACTCTCAACCACTGCGCCACCAGGGAAGCCCTAAAAGACAATTTTAAACAAAAGTATTCATTTAAAAAACAAGTACACAATATTTAGACATTATATTTTGTATTTGTGTCAACAGCAGCTACAGCATGCTGTAAGTGAAAGATGAAGGATTACAGTTTAATATCAAATCAGGGAAGAAGGTGAAATAGTTGAATTCTTTGTAGATTTTTAATAGATTTCAAACCTCTATTGGTTTTGAATAATGTCATATTTCAAACATAATTTTCTAAATAATCATAACAATTTTAGAATCAGAATAAACCTTATATAACCTTATATAAAACTTATTTAAATGCACATATAGTTCATTTTTACGGGTAAAACTAAGACTCTGGTCTTCTGATTACCAGTACTATTTCTTATTGCAACACACTGTTTAAATGTATAGATGATTGAAAAAAAGAGCATACCAGTGATCTCTTAAATGTTTTACAAAATATTAAGTAATTACAATTAGGGGAAATAAAGCTCATGAGGATTAAATTACAGGAAGAGTTTATAAGAGGGCAAACAAGTAGGAGATGTTTTTCCACACAGATAAATATGAGGTTTTAGTAGAAAATGACCAAAACTGCATTTATAAGGTCATGATACTAGCTAAATGAAATAAAGACAACCATCATGTAAATAACATATAATTTTGAAGGTGAATTTTGAATATGGAGACTGGTACAGATTAACATCTGATTATAATAAAAATCAGACAGGCAGGGTAACAAGGTCTTCTTCATCCAATCACAGCTTATCAGGAATAAGGGAACCTCTTGATACTTTGGTATGTGCCATTTTAGGACAATGAACTTGGTACAAAGTGAACACCTGATACAAGAAATAGTTTAGAAACATAAATATGATTCAAGAAATTCATGGATGGTGAAAGCTATGTTGGATTATTTCAAAAAGTTAGGGATGACTTGGTTAAGTAACTTCTCTTTTCAATAACAGAATAACTGTCACATAAAAGATCTCACTATGCCATTGACAAAGATAAAATCCCGGGACGCCATGGCTTCACAGTCTAATGTCCAGTATAGTGTCCATTAGTCACAAGTGGCTATTAAATACTTGAAATGTGGGGAAGTTTGACTTAGGAACTGAAATTTTAATTTTATTGAACTTACATTTAAAAATTTAAAAACACATGTGACTAATGGCTGTAGTTTTTGACAGCACTAAGAACATTTCCATTATCATGGAAAGTTCTATTGACCAGAGCTAACCCATAACCTTTTTACTTAATTTTACATTTATTCCTCTTTGCTAAGAAAATCCTTTCTCTTACTAAAAAACAATATTAGCAAGATGGCTAGATATAAGCTCAAGATGCAAAAATCTATTGGATTTCTATAATCCAGGAACAAAGAGAGAGCTTAAAAATTATTTAAAATGGAAAAAAAAACTACCTAGGAATAAATCTAAATAAAAATGTGCAAGACATTTATGGAGAAAATGAAACCTTATTGAAAGATGTTAAAGAAGTCTTAAATAAATGGAGAGGTACATCTTGTTTATGGATTGAAAAGACTCATCATAATGGTGTAAGTTTTCCCCAACTTAATTTATATAGTCAATACAATTACAATAAAATTACTTAATAGAGGTTTTACAGGATTGCCAATTCTGAAATTTATGTGAATGGTCAAGAACAGCTCAGACACACCTAAAAAATCCATTCATTCCAAAATGGTCCTGGAAAACTTAATTATTCATAAGAAAACAGAAATTGGATAATACAGACAAGTCGATTGTAAGTGCATTAATGGCTTGAATATAAAACAAAGATACACTAGAACTTTCAGAAGAAAATATACTATATCTGGGTAGCATTAAACTAGGGAAGGACATTTTAAGTAGAACAAAAAGACACTAAGCTAAAAGATAAATTTGATTTCATTAAAATTGAGAGCCGCTATTTATCACAAGACAACATTAAAAATGTTAGAAGGTATGAAATAACTTATTTGTGTCATATATAGCTGACCAAAGATTATTTGCTTGTATTTAAAAAACAATACAAATAAGTAAGAAAAAGATAAACAGTAGAAAAATGGACAAAAGATATTCTCTGGACTTCACAGAATAGGAAACATAGGCAACTGTTAAACAAATGAAAGGATTCTCAGCCTATCAGTAATTAGAGAAATACAAAGTAAAATTGTTATGGACTGAATTGTGTTCCCTAAAATTCGTATGTGGATGCCCCATCTCCCAATGTGGCTGTTTGGAGACAGGGACTTTAAAAACATAATTATGGTTGAATGAGGTCATAATGGTGGGGCCCTAACTGATATGACTGGTGTCCTTGTAAGAAGAGAAAGAGATAAGAGGGATGTATACACACAGAGAAAAGGCCATGTGAGGACATAGCAAGGAAGCAGTGGTCATCTGCAAGTCAAGGACAGAGGCCTCAGGAGGACCCAAAACTGCCAACATCTTGAGCCTGGACTTCCAGCCTCCAGAACTGTGAGAAGATAAATCTCTTGTTTTTTAAGCCACTGAATCTGAGGTATTTTGCTAGGACAACCTGAGCAGACTAATACAAGGAACAAAAGACTAGAATGGCCATTCTAACTGGTGAAGCTATAGAGCAAAAGGGCTGAAAATTGATTCCATAACTTTGGAAAACATTTTGACATGCATTTTTAAAGTTGAATATTTGAATTCCCTACAACTCAGCAATTCTACTCTTAGTATGTCTACTCTTTTACTTATGTTAAATCTTGCACATGTGTACCAGGAAACATTAAAATAAATGTTCATGGAAGTACTGTCCGTAATAGGCCCCAAACAACCCAAATATCATTAATAGAATAATAAACACATTTTCTTGTATTTATACAATAAAATATTATACAGTAGTACAAATGAATGAACACTAGTTAAAGTAAAGTGGATGAACCTTAGAAACATAATGTTGAGTAAAAAAAGCAAGCACAGAAGACTAAAGTATGATATCAATTTTATAAATCTCAATAATAAGCAAAATCAGATAAAAATTACGTGGATGTTCAACATAAAGCCAAGATCAGAGTGATTTCTTTGGTGAAAGCAGGAAGGTGGGATCAGGGTAGAGAACAGAGAGAAGACTCAGCAGTTTTGATTCTAGTTCTTAGTTTTGGTGGTGTGTTTGCAGGAGTTTTTATTATTTCTCATAACTTACATACAATTAAATATATTCTTTTGTAGATTATCTAATAATATTTAAAAAATCAAAATCCATTATATACCAAAGATAACCCCTAGACATTAATTATAGAGTCCACATTGAAACAACATACATAATTACTCATAAATCTTCTGTAGTTGAAAGCTTTTAGCTATGAAATTCTTCCCCCTTCATAGGAGGACTTTATGTTCCATAATGAAGGAAAATTGTTCCTACTTTAGGACAATTTGCCTTCTTTATTTAAGTGATACTAGTCCTTTGGCTGCCTAGAAATTTTAGAAACAACTGATAACTACATCTACTGCCTGAAGAGAATAAAGGAAAAGGAGCATAGGAGGTAATCTCATACATTACTGATAAACACATACAAAGACAATATTGGTACAAAGCTATTTCTCCATATAGCAACTCTGAATTTTATTAATAAATACATATATATATATATCAAACATTAATAAAAGAATAAAATCCAATATGAGTACATTTGCTCTTTTTTTGCAATTAGTTCCAGGATTCTATTTTAGATTATTACTTCATATCTGCGAGAGTTGGGTGTGTGTTTGTGTGTTTGGTTTTATGGAAGTTGCATTGTGCTAAAGTTTACATTTCTTTCTAGAATTAAATGGCTTTTGTTATCCCTTGGCAATACTGAAGATAGCAACAACAGATTACTACCTACCAGTGGAAAAGTATAAATAGCAATTTTAGCTGCTAGTGATTCTGAAATTGCCCTTAACTTTGTCCTTCTAAAAATGCTCCAAGAATTACGTTTTGCAAATCCACAGATTTACTATCCATATTCAAGTCATTTACGTGGACAAAGAATGTAGCCTGCGGTATCAGTACAAAGGATGTTATAGCCATCAAGCCATCAGCCACTGAAGCCACCCCCAATGCTGCACCCTGAGGGGATTCAGGATGGAGAAAACAGGATACTGGCCCTAGATAATTAAAGTGCATATCAAGGGAATGATTTCCATGAGACCAGATTCTTGCATCTCACCATATATAGAAAAGTGCTAAATTTATTTAATTAAGATGTCTAGTTTCTTTAATTAACAGTAATCTTTTGATGTTCCAACTACCTGGGTTTTTTTTTTTTGCAAGAACCCCTAAATATCCTGTGCCCTCCCTTACCTCTTCGGAACAGTCCCTCAGAGCTATCTGAGAGGTTGTCTCCTGATTTAAGTCCTCAGTATGTCCTCCAAATAAAACATAATTCTCAACTTTTAGGTTGTGCATTATTTTTCAGTCCACATTTAATTGTATGGCTCACGTAGGTACTATGCCTAGATGTAATGGGATGAGCTGTAAATTATTAAAACTAGATAAATTCTGTCAGCTCTACCACTAGCTGAGATCAGGCTTTCATCACTGGATACTTCTGTCATAGACCATGGTAGATATGGGGTCTGTGTTGGTCTTAAAATTATTCTTAGAATTGTGGGGACTCATTCATTCTTTCAGCAAATTTTATTGCTTATATTCTATGTGTCAGTTACAGTGCTGGGTCTTGAAATACAGAAGTCAACACACGAAAATACAAGGATAAAACACATTTTCGACCATATTAACTTTTTTCATTCATTAATTCATCCCTAAATCATTCAACACGCATCTTCTTATTGAATACTGATGAGGGGTCAAATGCTAGGCTAAACACTGAGTATATAACTGCAAATGAGATGGATAGGCCCTGACTTTGATGTCACTACTATCTTTTGTCCTGCCATATAATGGCACAGCTTCATTATTCCCTTTACCCTAAGTTTTTATCACAAATTGCTAATGAAAATAAAACTGTTAGTGGAGTTTCAACATGCATAGGTAAATGAGAACACAGAACTCCCCTTTCGCATGCCCCATTCTTCTCCTTCTAACTCCCTATGTGAAACCACTTTGTGCCAAGACCAAGAATTTGTGCCCCAATAAGAACCAAGCTGATTTCCTCACACTGACTGGGGCTATTACTCACTTAGAAGACATGATGCTTAATTTTGATAAGCAACTAGAAGACCATGAAGACAACCTATAAAAATGATTTGTCTTGGGAGAAAATACTAAAAAGGGTTAATGTGCTGTTCCACATGTCTAACCTCCTGGGATTAAACCACAGGCACCAAGATCACCAAGTGTACTTGGCAACAATGAGCTAAAAATGAAAAAAAAAAAGCATCATACTGTTATTGTATTCATTTTCCCCCAAGGCACTCTCTGATAAACACCACAACCTCTAAGGGAACTGAGAACAGCTTCCTTGTGGGGTAGGTTAGATATGCATCTTTTTCCAAGCAGTTATATCATACCCAGCTATCAGCACACCTTATTTAAGGTGATTGTAATGTATGAGATTAAATGTTCCTACCTGATTGGAAACCTTCTTGTCCTCAATTCATTGGCTATACTGGATTATTTTTCTTGGGTCAGACTTCCAGAATTCTACCAGAAATCGTTCCTTTGGGGAAACCAGGCCTTCCCAGAAACTCAGGAAACTGAAAGGGAGACAGCAAGAGAGAAGGAAATTATTTGGACATATAGACCTCAATTGTTTGGTTTTAAGTAAACGTCCCAGCAAACATCTTCTAAATGGTATAATAACTTTAGGGAAATTCACGGTTTATAAGTTTGTGTACTCATAAACTGAACATATTATGATAAAAGCACAGGTTGCATGTTGTGTCTTCAACCCAAGCAAACACTTCAAAAAAGGCCCACTGGGCTTCCCTGGTGGCGCAGTGGTTGGGAGTCCGCCTGCCAATGCAGGGGACACGGGTTCCTGCCCCAGTCCAGGAGGATCCCACATGCCGCGGTGCGGCTGGGCCCGTGAGCCATGGCCGCTGAGCCTGTGCGTCCGGAGCCTGTGCTCCACAACAGGAGAGGCCACAACAGTGAGAGGCCCATGTACCACAAAAAAAAAAAAAAAAGGCCCAGTTATACTTTGTTCATTAAGACACAAAGAGAGGGCAAAAAGGGCAAGTTTCTAAGTCTTTTTCTTTAAAATTTAATTCCTTTCTTCAGCCTTCATCAAGATCTTCAGGAAATTAACTTTACTAAAGTTAATTATTCATAAAATAAACATACGAACCTGCAGAAAACTATTTCACAGAGACCTGTAATGTACAATATCCATCGCATACATGCACCATGAGCTTGTCTTTTCTAGCACTGGCATACACAAAACTCTGTGTGTGTGTGTGTGTCTGTGTGCACATGTGTGTCTTTTTTGTGTGATGGAGCCATAGGGAGAAAATAAATCTATTGGCTGCAATTCAGTGATGTAGAAAGATTTAAGGGTAAAGGAAAAGGCTACATCAAGTGAAGCAATAAAGTCATGAGGTTGTGCTTCCATAATAATAACAATAGCAGTCTTCTGTAACCAAGGGAGCAGGCCCCTCAAATTATAGTCACACCTGTTAGACCATCTGCCCATAAATTTCACACTATCATTAATGGAAAACAAATGGCACTGTCTCTCCTTCCCTTTATCCATTGGCTATTCTCATAGAAACGATTTTTCTCTTCAAGGTCGTGCTCTTTCCTATCTGTTTCAAAATATTAGGATTTAGGAGGGGTGATACATAATGTGCCATGCCTTGGTACTTGTACCAGTGATGGCTCTGTAAGGAGCACTGGATTGTTAGGAGGCTATAAATTGAATTCCCCTAGAAGCAGAACCTGAGGCAATAATTTGAATGCCAACTGTGCATCTGGGAGGTGCTTCCAGAAAACTCAGAAGTGGAGTGGGAATTGAGAATGGAGCCATGGAAGGAAGCCAACAGAGGTGCATTACTGAATCAATTACTCCTGCAGGAAACTGCTGCCAGTACTTCAGGGGAGTTCTGTGAAACTCTATAGAACATGTCTCAGAGTTATCCCAAGAATTGGTGAGAAACTTGAAGTACTTATCTTCCAGTCCCCTCTGTCCTTGGTTGAAAGCTACACCCAGATACATTAACTCCTGTACATTTCTGGCCTGCCCTAAGGTGGATAATTGCAGGTGGTAGCATGAGTCTGTCAGCATATACTGGAATGATGAGTGCTGGGGAGATATGAGTGGAGCATTGAAACCATCTAATACAGTGGGGGCAGGAGATATTAATTATTGGCTTGCAAGTCCAAATGGTAACCTTAAATTCCTGGGTTAATGGTTTTACTTTGAGGTATTTAAGCATGATGTATGAGTAAAAATTTCCTCTATTAAATCAAGTTGAAGATCCTAAGTCCCTAATCTTCTGGAAAACTGTGGGTATCTTTTTAACAGATTTTTGAAAAGTAACATGATTAAGATTTCAAACTGACCATCCATTCATTCATTCATTCACTCATTCAACAAACATTTATTGAACACCTAAAGTAGGCCATGGGTTAAACTAGGCACCAGTGTTACTGTTACTAAAATCATTATCGTGCCACCTAGAAGTCAATGTATAGTGACACTCAAATAAGAAAATCCATAGTTATCGTAAAAATTATTACAGAGTGCTATAGGAAGACACGGTAAGACCTTAATTCATGCTGTGGACAGTAGTATATGGGGGATATCAGTAGGGCTTCCTGTAGAAGGCAATGGAAATGGATATGTAACATGAAGGAAGGGTGAATTTTTGAGGAAAAGAGAAGATAAATTCATGTTTGCCAGAAAATGAATGGTTAAAGATCAGTCCAGAAAGGAGTTCCATTCATAATCAGTATAAGAAATGTCACTGGGGCTTCCCTGGTGGCGCAGTGGTTGAGAGTCCACCTGCCGATGCTGGGGACACGGGTTCGTGCCCCGGTCTGGGAAGATCCCACATGCCACGGAGCAGCTGGGCCCGTGAGCCATGGCCGCTGAGCCTGCACGTCCGGAGCCTGTGCTCTGCAACGGGAGAGGCCACAACAGGGAGAGGCCCGCGTACCGCAAAAAAAAAAAAAAAAAAAAAAGAAATGCTCACTGGAGTGTAAGAAAAGAAGACAATGGAGAGGGTGGTAGAAGGCAGACCATGAATGGTCCATGTATGTATAGTAAGTGCTGTGGTGTAGTCTTTGTGTTCCCCTCCAAATTTATACGTTGAAATCTTAATTTCCGGAAGTTATAGTATTAGTAGGTGGGGCCTTTGGGAAATGATTATGGTATTAGTGCTCTTATACAAGAGACGCCACAGAGCTCCCGAAGCTCTTCTGCCATGTGAGGTTACAATGAGAAGTCTGTGACTCAGAAGAGGGCTCTCATCTGACCATACTGCCACCCTATTCTTGCACTTGCAGCCTCCAGAACTGTGAGAAAAAAATGCCTGTTGTTTATGAGCCACCCAACCTGCACCATAATCTTACAGCAGCCCAAAAGGACAAAGAGAGTTTGGATGTGAGATTTTACTCCAAGAAAGATGGGAATCCATTGAAGGATGTTAACTGGTAACTTAGAAGACAGAAAAGTTTCATAACACAATCAGGAATTTTTATAAGAAAAAGTTGTTTCATTTTCAGAAAGATCACTCTGGAAATACTGTGACTAGATTTTTGGAGAAGGGTGACGGCAGTCCCGGATATAGAAAGATGAGTTAGTAGTCCATTAATGTAAGTCAAACAAGAAAGTGGATATAGAAAGTGTGAATTTGTGGCTGAGCGTTCTTTTCTTTTAGCACTTGAAAAATGTTATGTCCATGCTTCTGACTCCAGAGTTTTAGACAAGAAATATGCTGTCATTGGAATTGGTGTTTCTCAATAAGTAATGCATCGTTTCTGCCTGTCCACTTTCGAGATTTTTTTTGTCTCTACTTTTCAGAAGTTTAATTATGACACGTCTTGGCAAGGATATCTTTGCGTTTTTCCTCTTTGGGTTTGCTCAGATTCTTGAATTTGTGTTTATGTCTTCTAAAAAATTGGGAACTTTTTAGTCATGATTTCTTTGAATACTTTGTCAGTCCTACTTGCTCTCTGTTTTTATTCTGGAACTTTGATGATATGAATGTTAGTGCTTTTGTTACTGTTTACACGTTCTTGAGATCCTGTTCTTTCTCCCGTCTCTATCCCTCAGTCTATTTTTCTCTGTACATGTGGTGGATTGTATTGATCTCTTCTAAGTTCATGATTCTATGCTTTGTAATCTCCACTCTACTCTTGAGCAAAGTTTTTTGATTGTTGTATTTTTCAGTTCTACTGTTCTCATTTTTTATTGTTATAGCTTCTAGTTCTTTGTTTAAATTTTCTATTTTTCCCATTTCTGTCAAGGAACACATAATTGCTAATTGAAGCATTTATGTGACAGCTTATTTAAAATCCTTGTCTGATCATTTCAATAGATGTTTTATCTCAGTGTTGGTGTATGTTTATTGTCTTTTCTCATTTATTCTGTGATTTCCTGGTTCTTAGTGTCATGAGTGTTTTTCCATTGTATTCTAAACATTGTGAGTTATTATATGACTCTGCATCCCATTTAATTTTATTATTACATTTTAGAAGGAAATCATCCTATTTGAGGTGTAGTATGAGGACTGGGGGGTTACGTACAGATTTCCATTGGGCCCTACTGACAATACCCCAGCAAAAGTGGGCACTTACATTGCCTCACTGCAGACAGATCAAGTAGAAGTTCAGCTATCCTATGGCCTTTCTGACACCTTCCCCCAAAAGTGGGAACATTAATATCATTGTGTTGCCTTTTAGTAGGAGTGGAAGTTCATCTCCCCAGTAGATTTCTTGACACCAGGGGAGGGGAGAAGTGAAGTGTTTGCTGTCCTTCCTCCCACTTCATTCCTTCTTGTTGATGCCCGGTGTGGGTAGAGGGTCAGCTACGTGCTTGCTCCACTGACACCAAGGTAAGAGGAAGAGAACTGCCAACTAGCCCTGCTTGTGCCATCTCATTCTGTTTTACTGCCTCAGGATGGTTATGGGGATTCAGCACCCCACTGGGTCTCACTGACACCATGTGTTGGGGGTTAGTGGGGTGCCTACTCCCTCCAACCTGTAACATCCTATTCTTATTGATGTCAGGGAGAGACGGAGGCTAAGTCCCACCATTGGACCCCACGACTGTGTGAGGGCAGCCCAGTGTTAACTAGCCTGTCAGCACCACCTTTTAAAGTCTGTTTGCTAATGGAAAGGGGTGGAGGCTCAGCTCACCACTGGACCACACTGAAACAACCCTGGTGGGGAATCAGAGCGCTGGCTCTTCTGGAGGGCAGGAGTGGGGTGGTGTGGAAGATCAAATCCTACCTTGGCCCAACTGAAACGACAGGACATAGGGGATGGGTGCAATATTCCACTGGCACTTGGCTCGAGTAGTGTGTATATTCCACTGGCACTTGGCTCGAGTAGTGTGTATATTATTGCCCAAATGGTCTTCTGTCTTTAGCAACCCCTTTCCTCATACTTTGGCTAGGGGGAACAGGGTTTTGTGTTTTTTTCGGAAGCTTTTTTGTCTGTTGTTCTGTTGGTGGTTATTGATTGGGGGTTCCTGTAATACCCTCTCCAGGATGTATGGGAAGCAACAGGAAACACAGGGGACTCATCACCATGTTATTCCTCAAGTCCCAAAGTCCCTAGTTAAGTCTGCCTTCTCATTTCCACCTTTCAGCGTCTTCCTATGTTTGTTTGTTGTTATGTTCAGGGTTTTAGTTTTAAGTGGGAGAACCTGGGAGAAATGGGCTACTTCATCTTCTTGGAAGCAGAGGTCTGGAGGCCTACTGATGTTAAAAAATACTGCTGATTGTAAATTAAAATTTGATGATAAACACCTTGCCCTTTAAGAATTATTCTGCTAGATGATGTGGCTTCCCAAAGTTGCTACAATTTGATTTTCATACTTCTAAAAGTCAAGTATTTTGCTGGAGTTGAAATTTAAAGATAAGCAAGAGATGAGGCTAAGATGATCTATGTGGTAACAGATTAAAGTTGGAAACATCAATATACGTTCATGTTTAGCTTAATATTGCTTCATATTACCTTAATACACATGGTTATGTAGAGAGATACTTATAGATATGTGCCTATACGTGGGTCATGTACACACATATTATCTCTTTGCTCTGTCAGCTGAGAAGATAAAGAAGCAATGACATCCAAGCAGCAATTAGTACACCCCACACCCAGATCCTCCTGTCTAATACCGTTCTCCACTAAAAAGACCTAGTTATCCTTGAAGAAATAGCTGATTCTAGGACTGGGGCAGTAAATATACAAGATTTATAGACAAGACCATCTTATAGTGTCAGAAAGTTCCAAAAAAATATATAGGATGGGTATACCTCAGAGTGGCACAAGAGCCAACTGAAAAGAGTTCACAAGGGTCAGGACTAGAGCAATTTGAGGAACAAAGTAACTAAAGTAGAATTAGATTATAACCCAAAGTATAAAATAAAAATCCATGAGTTCTTCTGATATAAATAAATAATTGGATACATAAATAAATGCAGGAGAATAGATAAATCTCCAGTGCAAAGGAATTCCAAATAGTTTATGTAGTACTCCATCTGAAGCATAACTCCCTATTCCTTAGTTGTGGGCTGAGCATATTGACTTCCTTCCAAAAAGTACAGCATGAAAATGGGAAAACAGTAATCTTACGATGGAGAAACCTGAAAAACACTACCTTAGCCTGGTGATCAAGGTCAACCTCAGCATTCATAATGCATATTGATACTTCGTACACTTGATGTGATCTTACAGAATGACCCTTCTACTCTGTGGTCTTCCTCCCCAAAACACATAATACCAATATTATCATGAAAAATGCATCAAACAAATTCTAGTAGTGGGTATCCTACAAAAAACTAACTACTCAAAATTGTCAAGGTCATCCAAGGAAAATATGAGAAGTTATCAAACCCAAGAGGAGCCTAAGGAAACATGGCAACTAAAGGTAATGTGATGTTTTGGATGAAATCCTGGAATAGAAAAAGGACATTATGGTATGCATAATAGTCCACTGCCAAATCCATTAATCCGTTAGCATTTGCATTGATCTTTGTATTCCCTTTTACTACAGGAGTTAAAGTTAAAAGTCCATGTGCACTACAGATAGCATTTCATTTCCTCTCATCTTCTCAAGTACTTCACAGCACTGCATTTTCTACAACCCATCTACTCCTTATGAATGATTCTTGCCAAAATTCAACCTCATTCTAGACTAGTAACTCCAACTTAAAATGTTAAAAACTATACGTGCAACATGAAAGCCTCCCTCCTCCCCTAATCCCTGCATATCTTCTTTAGCCAATTCATGTCTGAACTTTTCAAAATTGTTATCTTCATATATTGTTTCCATTTCCTCACGTTTCATTTACTCTATAAGTTACATCCATCTGACTTCTCTCACCGTAATCTCTTTGCCCACTGTCCTGAAATTTTACTTATGAAGGTCACCAGCGATCTCCATGTCAGTATAGCCAACGAATAGTTTTTGTCCTATTTCTAGGCTCTTTCCTTCTTTAAAAAAGAAAAAGAAAAACAAAAACCGTTTTTTTCATCTATGCTTTTAAACTCTCATCATCTTCTGTCTTGGTATATTTTACTGGCTTTCTGTGTTTAATCTGATTTCTAATATTCTATTAGTTTCCTTTATCTTGAGTGGAATAAACCAGTATATGAAGGATTATTCTCAACAGCTAGTTCTCATAATAACAGTACTAGTAGCAGCAGTCAATACTCTGTAATGCTTATCATGTGCCAGACACTATTCTAAGACACTGTTTAAATACATATATATAGACACACACAAATATATATGAGGTTTTCCTCCTCATAGGCCTATGAAATAAGCCTATTATTATACCCATGTTACAAATGAGAAAACTGAGGCAATGAGAGGCCAAGGTCCCATGATCAGTACATGGTGAAGCCCCGCCTGAGTTGATGCTGGAACTTTAGAGTAGACAGGATAAATAATGTCTCACAGATTGGCCTTAAAAGTGAGCAACATTCAATTAATGACTTGTTAAGTATCAGAAAAAAATGGAACATTTTAAATTGAATGGGAACTACTGAGTCATGTATCAGTAACTAAGAATGACTCTTATTGAATGAAATTATTTTTCATTATTCTTTTGAAAGAAGAATATTCTTGTGTAAGTGTTTCACAGTTGTTTTTTCATTCACATATTTATTCATTTATTGGACCCACATTTCCTACACACCTTCTATGTGCCAGTGTCTGCTGCCAGCTGTTTTGCAAAATCAGAAGAAAAGGAAAGGTAATTCCTTCTCACCATTGCCTCAGCCAGTATTTCTTCTGTAATTAAAATTGAAAGCTTTCCCCAACAGGTTCTCAGAGGCTCTCCCAGAGAAACAGATTTCTCTTTTCCTGTATAATTAAGCACAAATTGTAAGGTGCAGGGCTTGGCCATAGAGGGATGGATGGTCAGAGGTGTTCCGTGCAAGGCTGGGGGACGCTTTTGTGTTTGGTTACCTGTTAGGAAATGCTAATTTCCTTTTCTCTTGCCATTAGGCACTAATTCCCTGCTGTGCCAGAATTTTTTTGCAGGCTGGGGCCAGAAAGGTGAAGGGAGCTGTACAGCACAAATGCCACAGAATCACCTGCACCAGGAAACTGCTGCTGGGCCAGGAAGGTGATTGTTCACCCAGCGTTTGTGCCCACAATGTACCTCAAAACTCCTTTTCTTCTCGTCCTTGGGAGCAGGCCTAAGAGTAGGTACTAAATTCGGTCTCTGACTGTCTCAGGTCGCTAAGCGTGTACCCTACACACGAGGTTCCAATAGCAATTAAGCATCTAATCAAAATCTCCTAGCTCAGGAACAAAAGCCAAGGCTTAACTCTTTCCTGGGCTGCTGACTGCAAGGAGATCCGTGTTGCCTGCCCGTCAGAGCCACGTGGCTGCGTCCCCACATCTACTGCTCTGAAGGGGAGACAGCCCACAGCAAGCTCCCAAGCCCTACAGCACAGATACCCTGAAAGCTCGCGGAGGCCAATGTGTGTTCCTTCTGCTTCTCACAAACACAAGGCAAAACGGGCTGCACCCACATCACCCTAACACCTCTGCCTCTGCAGGTCTCATCCCAGAAACGCCCTTTCCTTTTAAAGAACCAGGTGGCCAGAACTGTGACCACAGATGACAATTTTTCTGCCATTTTATTTTAGCCCTATGCAAAGAGCCTCTAGCGTGGCCCTATGACTCTGTTCGCCTGGTGTTGACACCTTGTATGATCACCACCTCCCTCTGAGCATAGACAGGACCTGTGACTTTTTTCTAAACAACTGAGTATGGCAAAGGTGAAGGGGTTTGGCAGATGTTATAAAGGTCCCAAGTCAAAAGGGTAAATCAAAAAGGAGATTATCCTGTGTGGCCTTAATCAGGTGAAAGCTCATAAAAGAGGCACCGGGCCTTCTACAGGCCAGAGACCCTCCTTGCTGGCTGAAGCAAGCAGCCACACCGAAGAAGCCCACAGGGAGGAACTGCATTGCCTCTAGGATCTGGGGTGGCCTCCAGTGACAATCAGCAAAAAGCTGGGGACCCCAGTCTTGGAGCAACCAGGATATGAATTCTGCCAACGACCTGAATGAGCATGGAAGTGCATTCCCCCCCAGGCTGATGTCCACATGAAAATGTGGTCCACCCAACACGTTTATCAGAGCCTGGTGAGACCCCAAGCAGAGGACCCAGTGCCTGGACTCCGGACCCATAAAACCTGGGTTGTTTTAAGCCACTCATTTGTTCCTCAGCAAACAGATAACTAATACAATTCCTAAGCATTCAGATCCTACATTTTTAAATGACTGGTGACTCAGCTGTATTGCAGCCATGGTCTTCATCATTAATATCTTCAAATCACCAGCCAATTAATATATTCCTTCTATGCATTGCCCCTTGGGTCCATGGTGCATATTTTTTGAGACCATTGAGCTCTTGAGGTCTTCTGTCAATCATTTCTCATTTCTTCTCAACCTTGCCTTTTTAGTCACTGAGAGCCCATATTGCAAAGAAAGATCTTAAAGTGAGTAGAAAACTACATTAAACAAAAAGATATGGATCCTATGCTTGACACACAAATATTACAAAAATATATTCTTTTTCTTTTAATCAAGCCTTCACATGCACAAAGAGAAAATCATATTTTATTCCTGCTTGTCTTAAGCCTCATGAAGCCTTCAGTTCATAAACTTCTAGAAAACTTTCAAAGTTCTCAACAAATATGTTTTGTAGTTCAGATCATTTTAGAAATCAACTGCCATAGACCAATAGGATTTTTTCCCCATGGAGTTTGACAAGCTGAACCTATTTATATGGAAGAGCGGGCCAAGAAAGGCTAGGATACGTCCAAAGACTCCAAACGCCAGATATGAAGAATTATTATAAAGTGATACTTTATAGTATATTATAAACTATGATGTTGGCACAATGATTTAAAAAATAATAAACCAACAGAATAAAAAGAGGTGCCCAACACAGGCCCATGCATGTATTGAAATCTGATATATGGAAGATGGGTCATTACAAAACAGAGGGGAACAATGTTCTATATACTGAATGGTACCCCATGATAGGTTCCCAATATAGGGGTGGGGGATAAATAAAACGGAAGAAATCGTCATTTAGGAATTTAGTTAACTACCAAACAATGAAAAGAAAAAGAGGTAAAAAAAAGGTATAAGCCAGTATTTTTAAACTATAACACAGTAAACAGTTATATAAATCATGTTATTCATTGTGTTTTGCAATCATTTATCATTTTAAAACAATCTAGGGTTAAGAGAGGCTGACTGACCTTTTAAAATATATTAATTACTGCCTATGATTCAGCTCTTAAAAATATATGCTTAATTTGTGATTGAGAAAGGGGATTCATTTTAAAAAATAGCTTTAACATGCCTTTGGCATAACAAAAGCCAAACATGGGATGTATTTCAAAATCATAGGATTATGAAGATCGGACGCGAGCATGATGAAACAAGATTGGTCATGAATTGATAAGTACTAAAGCAAAATAATGGGCATCTAGGGATTTATTATGTATGTGTGTGTTTGACATTTTCCATAACTAAGAAAGTATTTTAAAAAAGGAAAGAAAAAGAGTGTTTGGTAAAGCATCTCAAGTAAGAAAGTTAAACAATAAGTCCCCTACATACAAATGAGTTCCATTCCGAGAACGCGTTCCTTAAGTCCAAATTGTTTGCAAATCCAGCAAAGTTAGCCTAGGTACCCAACTAACAACTCGGCTATATAGTACGGGACTGAAATAGGTTTATAATACTTTTCACACAAATAATACATACAAAACAAACAGAAAAAATAAAGAAAACATTTTTAATCTTACAGTACAGTACTCTGAAAAGTACAGTAGTACCAGCTACTTTACCTATGCTTTTACGCTTGCTTCTGGACAGCCTGGGCTTGAAATAAAGATACTGTACTACTGTCCTCTATACAGTTCTGTTAACTACACAAAAGCACAACCACTTGTAGAAGATGCATGCACGTGACAATTTACCCCAGACACTTGAACTTACGTGATTGGACATGCGAATGCATGTTTGCATCTTTGAAAGTTCACAACTTGAAGGTCTGTATGTAGGGGACTTACTGTACAGAACTTGTGTGCTATTATTTTAAGAAAACACACATGTATATATGTGCATATATATGTGTATATATAGGCATAATAAAATGTGCATTAAAAGTTATGTTATATATATATACACACACACACACATATATATACGCATATATACATAATTAACATAACTTTTGGAGGCAGGCAAGTCTACATTCTTACACAGTCATGTTACAGGTGAGGATCCTGATCTCTCCTGGGTGGTTATCTTCTGTTTGCCCTCCCAGGTCCCCTCTCCACCCTTCTCTGGTGAACTGGAAGGGTGAGGTTGACAGGATCCCAGCCCCTGAGACTTCTAGCTGGGTCTGGGCCATGGAGAGCATCAGAGAGATGTGAGGGAGGGAGGAGGAAAGTGAAGGCAAGGGATTTGTTTCCCTGGCTTTCTCCCTGCTAGATAGCCTCCAAGTGGGCTAACTATGACCTTTTACTGAAGGTTACTGCACCTCTGAAGAAGACCAATTCTCCAGGGGTCCTTTTTCTGCTGGGGTCCTGAAACTGATCCCTCTCTTCTTCCCTTTGGACATAGAGATTGTCTCAGCTCAGCTGTTCCTAGCCCCAGATTCCTGCACAATCCCTCCTATGGGGCTGTACTCACACCCTTGTAACAGTTTTGTGTGCCATCTGTTATCTATTAGGACCCTAATTACCACCCTCTTCATTAAACAATAGATGGTACACAGTTATTATAAATAGAGATGGGGAGATTATTATTCTCTACATTTGCAAATCTTTCCAGTATTGCAGTTATGTCCTAGGTGATTCCCAAACTGGACACAGCAGACATAGGAATAAAGGAAAAGAGAGATGTGCAATTGGGGGTTATCAGCTAGATACTTACTGGTCCACAAACCAGTTCCTTTTGCTAATAGACATGGAGGCAACTGAGAAGACAGTCCTTTCTCTGAAAAGCTCCAATTGTGAGAGCAATTCAGCTCTTCTAACTTTCCCTATATCTGAACCTAGACTCAGTGCTATAGGACTATTAGAGCACATCAAATATTGCACTATAGTTACCTGGATACATGTATTTATCTCCTCCAGTAGGCTGTGAGCAATTCAAGGAAAAGAGTCCGTCTCATTCAACTTTATATCCTTGCCATCTAGCACAGTGTCTGGCATATAACAGACACAGTAAATGTTAATTGAATGAATAAACGCCTGCTTGAATAAATGAATGCCAGTGGGGCCAGTGTGTTCCATAGCAGGGCTCTAAACAGAGGCTCTTCTCACCTTCCAGTCGCCATCTGGCTTCCAAAAGCAGCACCAAATCCAAATGTGACCTTGGTACCATGGAATAAAGAATCTTTCTCATCTGAATCACGCTGGCTACATCTGCCTGGCTACAGTCAACATAAGGTCTTGAGGCTGAGACACACCTTCATTTGTTAAAAGGGGGAGGGGAGCAGATGGCAAATGAAGGTACTCAAGCTCATTAATTCCTAATGGAGTTGTCCTCCTGGATGTAATTAGAACAACAAGAAGAGCCAAAGGAGGAGGGTTTGGGGAATAAAGTAGGCAGGTGGAAGAGGTTTATGAACGGTATAAACCCTCAGGGAGCTTTCCATTAGAGAGAATAATAATGTCCACACTTCACAATGGCATAGTTCTCCTCAACCAGCAAAACACATCTGCATACATTATTTCAATAGCGTCTCAGGAAATGATTGTAAGACACAGAGGAGAGTTTTATTTTTCCAATTGTGTAAATTTAAAAAGTTAAACTTCTCCTCAGAGAAGTTAAGCCACCTGCCCTGAGTAACATGGCTAGAAAGTTATAGAATAAGGATGGATCTCAAACATTCTGACACTGAATTTGGTCTCCATCCATTCCATGGCTATAAATGGAGAGAGTGACCTTCAGACCAATTCTAAAAAGCATGTGACACTCCACCCAGCCCAGCTATTCCACAGCATGCTCTTTTCTTCCATGCCCACTACCAATCACTTAAAGACAACCAGTTGCCTTCTATTTTTGATTGGCAAGTGGGACACAGAAGTTCTTATGAGCCTAGAGTTTTTATTTCTTTATGTCCCCATGGAAGACCTCAAGCCAAGAGAGAAGGGAACTCTTCCTATTAGACCTGGTTAACTGACTCCATTTCTTCCCACTGTTCCCAACACAAAATAAATTTATTCAAATATGTACATTGAAATTGAGAATTACATATTGTACTTTGATCTTATAGGAAGTGTGCAGCATAAAGCTGAGATATCAGCATTAAATGCAGAGACTTTATAACTAAGGGCTTGCTAGTAAGCCTGGGTTTTCATACTCAGGTCAGTCTACCCAAAAAGAAGTACGTTACTTGAAAATTGACTCTTTGCATTAAAGTAAACTTGCCCCTTAAAGTCTTCTTCTTCCTCTCTCAAAGACACACAGCTGACTTAGTTCAGAAGCAAGCTGAAAAGAGTAAGGAAGATGTTCTATTTAACCAGCATCAATTGCTTATAACTCTCCTGTTCTCAGCATCTTTTCCCCCCAAGGAAGCATTCAGCCAACATTTTTATTGGACTGATGCCCAGATTGCTCCATTAATTCATGCAACTACCTTTGTTGGAGTGCTCCAGGCATTATTACTCATGAATCCTACAGAGCACAAATATATCTCTAGAAATACTGTCATTTGTGTTACATATGACCTTAAAGCATCTTCATAAATTATACCTTCAAAGCAAACTAGAGAGCACTGAAGTCTTTTGCTATGTTAGTCATCTTAGTTTCACTAGACCCATTGTCTTTTCTTTACATATGCAATGTGACTAAATTGGTTTTACTGATCTGGGTCCTTCAGATTCATCAACTTTATCTTAAAGTGTATAAGATATATGATCTTTAAATCTGTAATGGCATCTTTCTGCTCTGTGGGTTTCATTGGTTCAAACTTATCTTCCAATTATGTCTTCCTGAGATGTATTCTAGCTATGATGGGGGCTTCTAGGCTGTGGTTTGTTTCTGGTGCTGTATCTATTAAGTAATCAAACCAGAAAAACAACAAAAATTGTGCTTTGGCTTCATATACATTAGACCATTTAACATGAAACCTGTCCATTTTCAGAGATTTGGGCAACAAATATAGTCACTTAATTATTAAATTAGTTAGCTTATCCTAAACAATTGTCAGTAGCCCACCATGGTAATAAGAAAGTTCTTTCTCAAAATAATTACCATTTGATTTCCAATTGCTTATAAAACGAGCACTGTTTTCTACCCCAAATTTCCATGAAATCTTTTAATAAATATTCTTGTTTCATATTAGGAGTTTAAATGTATAAAGCATTATTCACATAAAAGAAATAAGTACTTTGATCTACTACATTATTTTCAAAAGGAAAGTAGAACCACAATGTATGATGATATCCTGAACATGATCTGGGACACAAAAAAATCAGTATTATCTGTGAAACCCTGAGCAAAATTTCTCTCCTTTGCGGACAGAAAGCAACAATGTCATTCAGCTATTTACATATGGCCCAGATACTAATGAGGAACTGTCTCCTGCTTTCTGTGAAGGAAAAGTGAACTATGAATAAATATCACTGGGGTCATTATCACCTGCACACACAGGTAACTGGTGGCTTGCAACAAAAGAGTGTCAGAAGCAAAATGGATCTGTAGCAGGAAAATCTGTCTTAAGGCATGATTGGGGGTAAAAGACTAACTGTGGATAAATATTTGTGGTGCCTGGCAAAGCTCTCCAAGTTCCAAGATGACGAAAGACCTTTCACACATATATGGAACTTCCCATGAGAGTTCTAGAGCCTTTCAACCTCAGAATATATCTGGCCTATCCTCTTTTCAAAAGGTGAACTGACAGGATCTTGGAGAAATGGGAGTTGAACCTACTCTTAGAGATCTTCAGAGAAGAGGAATTTCAGCTTCCTGGCTTAACTATGTTGCTTCTATCTAGTTTATTTTACATGGCACTCTTATCATGCTTAAAAATCAGCCCAAGTCCACCTGTTATTTTTTTTTAGCAGCATTCACTCATTTATTCAATAATTATATACTGAGCACCTCTTATAGTCCAGGCACAACTTTACTAGCTGGGATTCAAGAGAGAACAAAAGAGACCATAATTCTTCCTCTTGTCGTCTTTATTATTCTAGCAATAAACTGTTCAATTCCCAGTAACATCCTTATTTCTTGTATGAAATTGGGTCAACTTCTTTGACCAAAGCTAGTTTTGTTAGAATTTAATTCCTTTAACAAAAAATTCAGCGACATGAAAACCAACATTAGTTTTGTACTCACAATTTGACAGCATTTGGGGCTGGTTCTTTTTTATTATTTGTCAGTCTCATGTTTCCTAGAGGTGTACCCTGAACTGAAGAACAGTTTCCCTCCATCCTGGAAGGATACCAGTTCAACCGCATACACATCCCTGAGGGACACAGGCGGAATGTGAAGAAAGAGGGGGCCTAGCCAGCCATATGGCCCATTCAACATTGGGGAAAAATGGAATTGCCTTTACATCAAGTTTCCTAGGGAGGATATAGGGAAAGCTTGTACAGAATTACCACTCCAGCTAATCTGTAGCTCTTGCTACTACTACCATTGTCCTTTGACCTCACATACATTAGAATACTTGGTCCTCACAGCAACTCCATGAGGAACAGATGAGAAAACAGGCTGGCAAAGGTAAGTGACTTGTCTACAATTAACAGCTCTGACAAATGGCGGTGCTGAAACTCAAACTTATTTCAGGGGTCCGTCTCATGAAAAACCTATGATGTTAGTTATCTAATAAAACCATAGAAAGGGAGGAAAACCTAGGCAGAACACTCTATGACATAAATCACAGCAAGAACCTTTCTGACCCACCTCCTAGACAAATGGAAATAAAAACAAAAATAAACAAATGAGACCTAATGAAACTTAAAAGCTTTTGCACAGCAAAGGAAACCATAAACAAGATGAAAAGACAACCCTCAGAATGGGAGAAAATATTTGCAAATATTTGAAGCAACTGACAAAGGATTAATCTCCAAAGTTTACAAGCAGCTCATGCAGCTCAATATCAAAAAAACAACCCCATCCAAAAATGAGAAGACCTAAATAGACATTTCTCCAAAGAAGATATACAGATTGCCAACAAACACATGAAAGGATGCTCAACATCACTAATCAGTAGAGAAATGCAAATCCAAACTACAATGACGTATCACCTCACACCAGTCAGAGGGGCCATCATCAAACAATCTAGAAACAAGAAATGCTGGAGAGGGTGTGGAGAAAAGGGAATCTTCTTGCACTGTTGGTGGGAATGTAAATTGATACAGCCACTATGGAGAACAGTTTGGAGATTCCTTAAAAAACGAAAAATAGAACTACCATATGGCCCAGCAATCCCACTACTGGGCATATACCCTGAGAAAACCATAATTCAAAAAGAGTCATGTACCACAATGTTCACTGCAGCTCTATTTACAATAGCCAGGACATGGAAGTGACCTAAGTGTCCATCGACAGATGAGTGCATAAAGAAGATGTGGCACATATATACAATGGAATATTACTCAGCCATAAAAAGAAACGAAATTGAGTTATTTGTAGTGAGGTGGATGGACCTAGAGTCTGTCATACAGAGTGAAGTAAGTCAGAAAGAGAAAAACAAATACCATATGCTAACACATATACATGGAATCTAAAAAAAAAAAAAGGTTCTGAAGAACCTAGGAGCAGGACAGGAATAAAGACACAGACGTAGAGAATGGACTTGAGGACACAGGGAGGGAGAAGGGTAAGCTGGGTGAAGTGAGAGTGTGGCATGGACATATATACACTATCAAATGTCAAATAGAGAGCTAGTGGGAAGCAGCCGCATAGCACAGGGAGATCAGCTCAGTGCTTTGTGACCACCTAGAGGGGTGGGGAAGGGAGGGTGGGAGGGAGACGCAAGAGGGAGGAGATATGGGGATATATGTGTACGTATAGCTGATTCACTTTGTTATAGAGCAGAAACTAGCACACCACTGTGAAGCAATTATACTCCAATAAAGTTGTTAAAAAAAACATAGA
Organism: Mesoplodon bidens; assembly: GCF_964165515.1. NCBI lineage: Eukaryota > Metazoa > Chordata > Mammalia > Artiodactyla > Ziphiidae > Mesoplodon > Mesoplodon bidens. The sequence continues at coordinate 66,936 of NW_027672123.1, forward strand.
AACGAATTAAACTTTAACCATCATTATTTCATCCTATAGAATGACATAACCCAAGAGAAAAAGAT